>NC_133663.1:171076196-171157346 GCF_037893015.1 Macrotis lagotis | reverse complement strand
ATGAAATAATCAAAATGCATAACATTTTTAGAACCAATTTACAAAAGCCTACTCAAAATTTATATATATATATGTATTAATTATAAGAAAGTTCTTTATATTAAGTACAGCAAAAATAGCTCTGAAGAGACATTCAATGCTCATGACTAGACTATGCTAACATAAAGCAATTACAAAGCTGCAAGCTGTTTTTCAGAATCATAATTACAATATTTTATACACTGAAAGGACTATTTTATAGCACTAGGTAAGATAACATTTTCAAATAAATTCTTAAGTATAGCAAAACATTAAAACAAAACCTAGAAAGGAAGGAGGATAAATTATTTTTCATTGTATCTATGTGTATATATGTATGTGAGTACATAAATATATGTAAATTTGCACGTGTGTATGTATATATGTATATGTATGTGTATGTATGTGTGTATGTGAATATGTCAGCAATTAGAAAAGTTATGTTATCCTGTTGGAAAAAAGACAAAAAAAAATCATTGAAAAGTGAAAATAAGAAATATAGAAATTGAATAACAAAATGTGTTGTGTTAACAAAAACAAAAATTACTTAGGCAAGAATTCCAAAATTGATTAAAATTACTAGAAAAAATGGAAAACTGGTTGGCAGAAAATCAGCTTAGAATAACAATGCTTTCAATTTCCATTAGTGATTTAAATGGATACATGACTTCAATATTAAAATTCCTGAGTTCTATATACTTACACCTAGGGGGTGCATTTTTAACTTTGTTAGAAACAATTATAAATAGTAAAAAGATAAGTTTTTATTACATAAAATTCAAAATCTTTTGCAAACAATGAGACAAAATCTAACACATGTAGAATGAGAAAGGACATTTTCACCAAAGAGTAGGAATTTGCTGCATAAAATTTCAATGATATGAAAACTAGTTAAGATCTCACTACATATTGCTTATTTCTGAACAGCAAAAAAAGCCTTTTTCTAATCAATTAAATAGCAAAAAAATAACAAAAACCTTTCAAAATTAAATTTGCGAATAATTAACAACTAAATGAAAGAGTGATCCAATTTAAAAATAACTAAGAGAAATCTAAATCTAAATAAAACTTTAGTGTCATTTCCTGACACTTTAACTGTAGCATTTGACAAAGATGAAGAAAAATACTAATAGTTGATGTTCAAGGCCTATGTTACAAACAGGAATGAGCATAGGTGGTAGATATTTGAAATATTCAAACTATTATGAAAATCAAACTGAAATATGGAAATAAAGTTGTTAAAATGTTTATGCTACTTAATATAAAACTAAGAAGATTATCAACAAAAAGATATACTCCTACCCAATGTGAACCATACATACATGCATTTATAAGACTTCTAGTGCTAACAAAGATCTGTGAACAAAGTAGATGCCCATCATTTGGGGAAATAGCAAGCATAATGGTAAAAATCATATAATGTATTATAAAATGAGAAAAGATGAACACAATGAACATAGAGATGAATGGAAATACTTTATTGAATTATGTTGAGCCTTGGAAACAAATTGTTACAATATGAATTACTATATTCTGCCACTTGATATCTTTTAAAATTATATGCAACAATATTTGTTCCAAAACAGAAATATGAGAACACATTCCTCATCACAGTTTTGCTTGAGGAAGTGGGGTTGGTGGGTTGTTATTAAATATAGATTATAATGCCAAATATTTCTTGTTTTTTCTTTTTTTCTCAGTTATTTTTGTAAGGGATAATTCTTTGGAAAAGTATGGTAAGGGATATATTAGGAAGATTATGCAGAATGAAAGAAAATATATCCATACAATTTAGCTTTGATTTTTTTTTGTTCTTCCTTGCTTTATTCTTTATATTTTAGCATCCTTTCAGTCAGTTTAGCTGCTTTTAATCTGGTGGCAGAGCAAAGGGTAGGGCAGTGAAATTATTAATTATATCTACATGCCAAGAACGATGATATGTATTTGAAAATTATCTTTTTTTAAAATTATATTCTAAAGCTACATTTGAACACCAGTATTTCTAACTCCAGGTCTAGAGTTTTACCCACTGTATCACCAGATTTCCTAGGATTATATTAAGTTTCTTTTTCTCTGATAACTTTGATGTTTCAATAATTTTTGTTGTATTCCTGTAACCTGATTTTCAGCTTTGATTTCCATGGTTAAACTTCAATAAGCTCACCCTTTTCCTGTTGGTGAGATATAAATTCTGAATTATCTACAGAGGGACAGAACTGACCCTAGATTGTTTTTAGTCCCTTTCAGACCCAGTGAAGTGATTTGCAATTATCTGCTGACTGACATTTACTTTTATTTTCCTCTATTTTTATTATTAGACAATGTTAATATCAGTTAATTTGCGTATATATTTGCATAGATCATCAAAAGTTAGAAAAAGAGCATGGGATGGAGAACACAATAATGTTGATTTTGCTACTTGGATCTCTGCTTTTACAGGTGATCTCATAGAACTGGACTCTAATCCAAAATCAGTGTATTTTCAATCCACCACAATCAATCCCCACACCTACCCAACTCATTCTATTCATGTGAATGTCCAGAATCACCATCCTGCAATTTTTTGTGGATTGTGGGATGAAAAAACAGACTACTCATACATGAAAACATAAACAAGAAAGATCTCCGTTATAGATCTGGGCCTTCAGAAGTTTCTTAGTTTACTTAATCATCTGCAAATTTCTGTGAAGTTTGGAGTAAAGGCAATATGGAGAAGAAATTTTTGAGAAAATTTATTCTTAGGAAATATTTCAGATAATTTTTTAAAGTGATATAAAATAAGACAAAATGTGTTTTTATTTGTTTGCTTTTCTTTTTTTTTTCTTTTGACTAGGCAATGGGGTTAAGTGACTTGCCCAAGGTCACACAGCTAGGTAATTATTAAGAGTCTGAGGACAGATTTGAACTCATGTCCTTCTGACTCAAGCAATGGTCCCCTATCCACTGCACCACCTAATTGCCCTTTGTTTGTTTTTCTTAAACTATTATTCCAGGTCACTATACTTGACTCCTCAATATATCTGCCTTGAATATTTCTCAATTCCTGAATGCTTGCATAATTCATACAAAATAGAAGTTAGGATCTATAACTTAGAGAAAGAGAAAGACCTGAAGAGATAAAATTCATTTAGGTATTAAAAGTAAAACCAGCCTTATATTCTTATAAACTACCAAATGCTGCCAGATCTCAAAATAAAATGCTAACAATAAAAGCTCCCCAGGATTTTTTTGGGAGGGAAGTCATTTAATTTATAATAATGAAAGCAAATGAATTCTTAGATAATGTCTTACTTGATTTTGCATGTACATAATGGAACTACAAAGATTCTCTGCAGATGCTAAATATTTCTTCTTCTTTCTCATTTCTTATCAGCTTACCTCTATAAAAATTTAGAACCAAAATATGACCATATAATTAAGGGATTCATAGGAGAAGGTATTCCAGGCAAGTATTTATTGAATGGAGTTTTTTTTTTTTGGATTCTGGTGCCATAGTAGGAAATAAACTAGTCTTTATTTAAGTTATCACATTATAGAGGCAATTGGTGTAATTATAGTACCCACACCCAATTATGAAACAAATACAAAAACTGGTTCCTTCTATACTCTGATGATTTATATAGGGTAAGCATTTATTATACCTGATGGTATAAAAAATGAAAATGTATATATATTTCTTGAGTTATATATGTATTTCTTTTATGTATATATATATATATTAATACACAAATTTATTGTCTATTTTTTACTAAAGTATATGTGATTTTATTTTTCAGTAAAAATTAAAAATCCTTTTAACAAAGAAAAAATGGTTCATGTTTTTTGCTCTTTTTCAATTTTCAAGGTTAAGTTTTCATTAATAAGGAACCATAAAGAGAAGGAAAAGAATTTGAAGGAATTATAATTGGGAAGGAAGAGACAAAACTCTGACTCTTTGCAGATGATATGAAGGTATACCTAGAGAAGCCAAAAAAATCATCTAAAAACTACTAGAAATAATTAGCAACTTTAGGAAAGTAGCAGGATGTAAAGTAAACCCTCATAAATCCTAAGCATTTTTATATATGACTAGCAAAATACAGCAGAAAGAGCTAAAAAGAGAAATCCCATTCAAAGTAAACTCAGACAGTATAAAATACCTGGGAGTCTATCTGCCAAGGCAAATAAAAAACTTTTTGAAAACAATTAGAAAATAGTTCTCACTCAAATGAAATCAGATTTAAATAATTGGGCATACATCAACTGTCCATGGATGGGTCAAGCCAATATAATAAAAATGACAATTCTTTCAAAACTAAACTACTAGTTTAGTGCCCTACCAACCAAAATTCCAAAAAAAACCCCTACTTTAATAATTTAGAAAAAGTTGTAAGTAAATTTATAAGGAGAAATAAAAAGTCAAAAATTTCCAATGATTCAATGAAAAATGTGCAAAAGAAGGTGGCTTAGCCTTACCAGATCTAAAATTACATTATAAAGCATTAATCACCAAAATTCTCTGGTATTGGCTAAGAAATAGAGTGGTGGATCAATAAAATAGACTGGGTGCAAAGGAAATGATTATAGTAATCTGTTGTTTCATAACCTAAACAGTCCAGCTATTGGGATAAAAACTCTCTCTTTGATAAAAGTTGTTGGGAAAATTGGAAGTGAGTATTTAAGAAACTTGGATTAGATCACTCCCTCACAACCTATACCAAGATAAGATGAAAACAGGTACAGGATTTAGACATAAAAAATATAAGAAAACTCGAATATCAAGGAGTAGTTTACCTGTCAGATCTATGGAAAGGGAAATAGCTTATGATGAAGGAAGAGATGGAAAACATCATTAAAATTAAACTAGATAATTTTGATTAAATTAAAAAGCTTTTTGCACAGACAAAACCACTGTAACCAAGATCAAAAGAAATGTTGTAAACTGGGAAGCAATTTTTATGACTAGTGTTTCTGAAAATAGACTCATCTCTAAAATATACAGAGAATTGAGTCAAATTTAAAAAAATAAAAGACAAGCCCTTCCCCAATTGACAAATAGTCAAAGTATATGCTAAGGCAATTTATAATTGATGAAATCAAAGCGATCCATAGTCATATGAAAAACGCTCCAAATCATTACTTTTTGGAGAATGCAAATTAAAGCTTCTCTGAGGTATCACCTCATACCTCTCGGACTGACCGATATGACCAAAAAGGACAATGATCAATGTTGGAAGGTTTGTGGGAAATCTGAGACACTAATACATTGTTGGTGAAGCTGTCAGCTTATCCAAACTTTCTGAAGAGCAATTTGGAATTATGCCCAAAGGGCAACAAAAATACACATACCCTTTGATCCAGCATATATATCCAGTGTATATACCCTGAAGAGATTATGGAAAAGGGTTAATACAAAACTTGCATGAAAATATTCATAGCAGTCCTGTTTGTAGTGGCAAAGAATTGGAAATTAAATGAATGTCCTTCAATTGGGTAATGGTTTAACAAAATGTGGTATGTGTATGTCATGGAACACTATTGTTTTATTAAAAACCAGGAGGGATGGGTATTCAGGGAAGCCTGGAAGGATTTATATGAACCGATGCTGCATGAGATCAGCAGAACCTGAAAAACTTTGTATAGCCTAACAGCAACATGGGGCTGATGAGCAACCTTGATGAACTTGCTCATTCAATTAGTGCAACAACCAGGGACCATTTTGGGCTATCTGCAATGGAGAATGCCATCTGTATTCTGAGAAAGAATTATGGAATTAGAACAAAGACCAAAGACTATTACCTTCAAATTAGAAAAAAAAAACTGTTTTCTTATGTAATTTTGCTATCTCATTCTTTATTTTTCTTCCTTGAGGATATGATTTCTCTCTTGTCACAAATAAATGAGATTAATGTATACCATAGAAACAATGTAAATACTAACAGAATGCCTTCTGTGGGGGATGGGGAGAGGGAAGCAAGAATGGAGGAAAAATGGTAAAACTCAAAATGAATAAAATCTTTCTTAAAAAAGTAACCTTAATCTCTCAGTCTCAAAATAGTATTCCCATAACAAATACAATACAAAATGAGTATTCCCATAACAAGGCATCTGTAATTCCCCTTTCCATTTTGCTCACACAAGTTGACTTTACCAAGGACAATCAAGTTTATTAATACAAATATTTTAAAAATAAATTCTTCCTTGTTTAAATTTAAAATTTTTGCTTTATAGTTTTATTTTTTCATATTACACAAAAAGGTGGCTTTCAACATTCATCCATTTGCAAATTCATAAGTTCCACACTTTCCAACACCTTCTCTTCCCTTCCTCCTCCCCATGGCAGTGAAAAATCTGGTAAATCTTGCATACGAGATTATGTTTAATGTAGTTCCTGTCAGTCATTATTTAAAGAAGGAATTACAATTAAGGGAAAATATAAGTAAGACTGAAAAAAGCAGCAGTTTTAAAAAGTGGGCATAGTATGCTTTCCTCTGCATTCAAATTCTAAGGTTTTATTCTTTTTGTTAATTATTATCTTTATCATTTTCTAAATGAGGATGGCATTTTCCTTAAAAGTTCTATCAAGATTGTCCTTGATTGACTACCAGCCAAGATGGTAGAGAGAAGACAGGCACTGTGTAAATTGTTCCTCTTTCTCCTCAAAAACAACAGGAGAGAAATCTCTTAACAGAAATTCAATCAACAAAACCCGGACAGAGAAGTGAGAACACCTACCAAGAAGGTCTGTCTCAGGGGACTGTGGGTGAACCAAGAGATGAGACCAAAGGATCAGCATGGAGACAGAAGCTGGGGGAAGCCAGATGGCCAGCCTCAGCAGTAGAGACTTCAGTGAATGGCAAATTCAAGATCCAACTTTAGCTGCAGAGTATTTGGATGGAGAGGAGAGGAGCTAGGGGAGGGTGAGTTGCAGCACAGTCTCAGAGCATACCTAGAGAACAACCAACTGGGCCCTGGACCTGAGCTCCATGCTTTCAGCGGAGCATTTTGCCCAGAACAAACAATAAAGAGCCCCCCCCCACCCCCTCAGAGCAAAAGAGTTTACTCAATTGAAAGAGATTAACTCCCTCCCCAGGGTCCAGTTCAAGGTCAACTCAGGGGCTGCTGCTGAGGGCCTCAAACACTCCAGAGAAAGCAACCAGTGATCCCTACTGGCTGGTCCTTGGAATTACTAAGCCAAGTGAACAAAGTCTCTAGGATCTTTAAAAACAAACTTCTGAAAGCCAGCTCCCCCCCCCAACACAAGATTTGAGAAAGATGAAAAAGTGCCAGAGAAGGGGAAACCATGGAGAAATCCTTAGAAGGAACAAATTATAACCCAAAGAGATCTAGCACTGCTGAGGAGAATATGAATTGGTCTCCAGTCCAGAAAGACTTCCTTGAATAAATCAGGAAAGAGTTTATAAATCAACTGGAAAAAATTGGGAGAAGAAACTCAAGAGAAAAATAACAGGTTGCAAGAGAAAATTAGTATCTCACAACAAGAAAACAAATCCTTGGAGAAAACAATTGGACAAATGCAAAATGAGAATAGCTCTCAGATCTTCAATTGGGAAAATGCAAAAGGAAAATGATTTTCTCAAAACTACACTTGGAGAAATGGAAAGTTCCTTCAAAAATAGAATTGACCAACTGGAAAATAAATTGCAAAAGATTAATGAAGAAAAATCTTCTTATCTAAAAAAAAGAAAGAATGGAATCAGCAGAAACTAATGACTTCATGAGACAACAAGATTGTGTTAAAACCAAAAGATAGAAAGAATAGAAGGAAATGTAAAATACATCATCAGCAATACCACTGACCTCAAGAACAAATCAAGATGGGAGAACCTGAGAAATATAGGCCTTCCTGAAAACACTGAAGAGAAAAAAAAAAAAAAAAGCCTGGACTTAATATTATAGGATTTAATGATGAAAAATTGCCCTGATGTCATGGAACCAGAGGGCCAAATAGTTATTAAAAGAATACATCAATCCCCACTGGAAAGATATCCCAAAATGAAAACATTAAGGAATTTTGTGGCCAAATTCCAGGACTATCAAATAAAAGAAAAAATCTTGCAAGCAGCCAGAAAGGAAAAATAAACTCAAATAGCAAGTTGCCACACTAAGGATTTTGCAGCATTTGGCAGCAGCAACATTAAGGGATCAAATGGCCAGGAATGAGATATTCTGAAGAGCAAGGGAGCTTGGAATGCAGTCAAGAATCCACTACCTGGAAAAGCTGAGCTTTCTCTTCTAGGGGAAAAAAGATGGACATTTAATGAAATGTGAGACTTACAAGATTTCCTAATGAAAAGAGCAGAAATAGAAAAGTTGGACATCATAAAGGAGGCTCAAGAGACACATGAAAAGGTAGAACATAAAATGCTATACAATAAGATGAAACTGGCTATATACCCAATTGGGAGGAAGAGTCTCAGACTTTTTTAGAATTGTAACTCTATTAGAGAGAATAAACACAGCAAGAAATGATGGATGTTTATAATTTTACTGTGACTATGATAGAATTATTTAAAAACAATATCTCTTTAAAAAGGGGGACAGAAAGAAGGGAGGATGGAGAGAGACTGAATGAGATCAATTACATTACATCATAAGGTACAAGAGAGGGAAGTAAGGAGGAGGTGAGAATCACCTGACTATTCATCTCATCATACTTGGCTTAAAGTTAACTTAGACCCACTCAGTGAAGTTAAGAAACTTACTTAATTTTCAAGCATTAAAAGGGAAAAAGGGTGGGACAGCTAGGTGGCACAGTGGATAAAGCACCAGCCCTGGAGTCAGGAGTACCTGGGTTCAAATCCAGTCTCAGACATTAAATAATTACCTAGCTGTGTGGCCTTGGGCAAACCACTTAACCCCATTTGCCTTGCAAAAACCTAAAAAAAACGGGGGAAAGGGGAGGGGGGAGATGGTGATGGGGGGTAAAAGAGAAGCTAACAAAAGGAAAGGAAGAAGGTGAAAAGGGAAAGGGGAATGAAAAGGCAGAGGGGTTGATATAAGAGGGCAAACACACTGAAGGTGGTGATATTCAGAAACAAAACACTGGATAATATGGATAAAGGGGAAAAAGGGGGGAAAATACAAAAAGAAGGAAGATAGCATGGAGGGTAAAAAAGGGTTAGTAATTATAACTTTGAACATGAATGAGATGAACTCTCCCTTAAAATGTAAGAAAATGCCAGAGTGGATTTAAAATCAGAATCCTACAATATGCTGCTTACAAGAAACTCATTTGAAATAGAGAGATGCATATGGACTAAAGGTAAAAGGTTGGAGGAAAATATATTTTGCTTCAGCTGAAGTGAAAAAAGCAGGGGTAGCAATTCTTATCTCAGAAAAAGCAACTGCAAAGGAAGGGAGGAAACTATTTCCTCTTAAAAGGTACCATAGAAAATAAAGTAATTTCAATACTAAATATGTATGCACCCAATGGTTCAGCATCCAAATACTTAGAGGAGAAGTTGAAAGAGCTACACGAAGATATAGACTGCAAACCTCTACTAGTGGGAGACCTCAACCTCCTACTCTCTGATTTAGAGAAATCATATCATAAAAATAAACAAGAATGAAGTTCAGGAGGTAAATAGATTGTTAGAAAACCTAGTTATGATAGGCCTATGGAGGAAATTGAATGGTAATAGAAATAAATATACTTTTTTCCTCCAGTACATAGCACTTACACAAAAACTGGCCATGCATTAGGACCACTGCAGAAAGGCAGAAACAGTTAATACTTCTTTCTAAGATTATAATGCAATAAAAATCACATAAAATACTGGGTCAGGGAGAAATAGACCCAGAATTAATTTGAAACTAAACAACCTCATATTAAAGAATGAATGGATCAAGCAACAAATTATAGAAAGATTATGCCATCCTAGATAAAGACAATAATTAAAGATAATACTAAAACCTATGGGATACACTCAAGGCAGTGTCAGGGGACATATCATATCCTTAAATGCTTATATGAATAAATTAGAGAAGAAGAAATCAATGAACTAATTATGCAACTAAGAAAATTAGAGAAAGTACAAATAAAAAACCCAACTAAATACCAAATTAGAAATTTGAAAAATTAAAGGAAAAATTAATAAAATTGAAAGCAAAAAAGCTATTGTACTAATAAATAAAACCAATAGCTGCTTTTTATAAAAGAAACAGTAAAATTGATAAATCTCTGGTCAATTTGATTAAAGCAAAACAAAGAGGAAAACCAAATTTCTAATAACATAAATGAAAACAAGTGAACTCACCACCAATGAGGAGGTAATAAAAGTAATAATGAAAAAGGGTAAAAGCATAACTTGTACAAAAATATTTATAGCAGCTCTGTTTATGGTGGCAAACATTTGGAAACTAAGTGAATGTCCTTCAATTGGGGAATGGCTTAAAAAACTGTGGTATATGTGTGTCATGGAACACTATTATTTTATTGGAAATCAGGAGGGATGGGAATTCAGGGAAGCCTAGAAGGATCTGCATGAACTGATGCTGAGCGAGATAAGCAGAACTAGACAAGCATTGTAAACCCTAACAGCATCATGGGAGTGATGATCAAACTTGACGGATTTGCTCATTCCATCAGCACAACAGTCAGGCACAATTTTGGGCTATCTGTGATGGAGAATACCATCTGAATCCAGAAAAAGAATTATAGACTTTGAGCAAACACCAAATTCTATTACTTTCAAATTAGAAAAAACAAATTATCTTATTATGTCATTTGATTATCTCATACTTTATTTTTCTTCCATAAGGATATGATATCTCTGTCATCCCATTCAACAGAGATGAATGTATACCATGGAAACAATGTAAAAACTAACAGAATGCTTTTTGGGGGGTATGAGGGAGGGAAGCAAGAATGGGGTGGTAATTGTAAAACTCAAAAATAAGTAAAATCTTGGTAAATAAAAGACATTGTCCTTGATCACTGAACTACTGAAAGAAACTGCACCTATCACATTTCATCTCAAAATGTTATTGTTAATGTGTACAATGCTCTGCTCACTTCACTTCGCAGTAGTTCATCAATTATTTCTTTGCTTTTCTGAAGTGCTGTCCTTAAAGATTTCTTACATAACAATAGAATTCCATAACATATAATATACCTTGTTCAGTTATTGAAACCCCTCAATTTCCAACTCTTTGCCATTACAAAAAGAAGCTATTATTTTTCATGACCATTTTTGGATATAGTCACAGTAGTTGTATTGCTGGATCAAAGGATATGTACAGCTTTGTTGACCTTTGGGCATAGCTGAAAATTCCTCTCCAGAATTGCTAGATGAGTTCCAACTCCATAAACAATACATTAGTGTCCCCAATCTTCCCATATCCTCTCCAATATTTGTGATTTTCTTTTTTGTCAACTTAGTCAATCTGATAGTTGTGAGATGTTTCATCTGAGTTGTTTTAATTTGCATTTCTCTAATCAGTAAAGACTTGGATAATTTTTATGTGCCTATAAATTTCTTTAATCTCTTCATCCAAAGTCAGCCATTCTTACCATTTGACCATGTATCCACTGAAGAATCACTTGTAATCTTGTTAAACTGATTCAGTTTTCAATTTTTTTAACTGAGACAAACTTTTATCAGAAGCACTGCCTATGAATTTTTTCCTGAGTTTCCTTCATTCCTTCTAATCTTGATTGTAATGATTTTATTTGTGTAAATTTTTTTAAACTTAATTTAGTAAAAATCTTCCCTTTTGCAATTATAGTGTTACCTTTTTCTTGTTGGTTCATAACCTTCTCTCCTTTCCATATATCCAAGAGATAGACTGTTTTATGCTCTCTTAATTATTCTATGACAATTTTATATAGCCTGCCTGTGGGTTTTAATTTTCACAAGTGAACAATAATAACTTCTATGGAATGCACGTTAAATTCTTAATTCCAACACTAGTAAATAATATTGTTGATGTTAATGTTCTTTGATATTTTTAAGCAGCATTGTGAAAGGAACATGTCTCATAAAATTTTCAAATGATCTGTGAGATGCTTTCTGTTGGTGTGATGCAGACTAATCAGTATGCATCTATCTTCATACTTTTGTTAATTTGTTGTTTTGTGTTTTCTTCTTCTCTTCATACCTTTCCCTGTTATATTGATGATGCCAGTCCTAACACTTTCTAAGAAGTTAAAAATACCATGACTTTTCATTGCATTTGCTAAACCTAAGGTAAGACCACAAAATAACTATTATAATTTTTTTCTAGGTGCGATCCTTGAATAATTCTTTTATTTTAATGTGCACCTAAGATAACCCAAGTTTGGACAGCTCTGGTTTGTAGTATTGCTCAATATGTCTGAATCCTATAAGCATTTTGACCATACTTTGGTATACATTTTTGAGATATAGGTTGTTTTCATTTTTGTATAGCATTTTCCAGTTTTCCCAGAAGTTTTTTTGTCAAATAGTATGTCCTTGGGATGCTTTCATTAAAAAAAAGATACAATAGGACATATACTGTATTCAAAGAAACAACTATATTACAGGTTGATCACATATGAATGAACTACCTTTTCTCAGCATGGAGAAAGGTTCATGTGTGGGCAACAGATCCCTCTCAGTACTGAGTGAAGCTTATGGAGATTAACTATATAGCCCAAGTGCCCAGCAGACATTGATGGAGGATAATCAGGTCCTATTGACCCTCCCACCCCTAATAAGTAGACACAAATCAAGTTTAGAGACACTCCAGAGAAAGTCACTAGCTTCCCCTACTGGTCAGCCCATTTGACATTCCTAAGCACCATGAGCAAAGTCTCTATGTATTTCAACACCAAAGGTGTGTGAAACAGGCTCTTGTCCAACACAAGATCCTAGGAAAATGACATCAGTGGAAGGTTGGGGTGGGAGGTCCACTAAAATCTACCTTGAAGAAAAAGATCCTACCTCAGAGAGATCTAAAATTTCTGAGGTGAATATAAATTGGTTTCCAGCACAGAAAGTCTTGTTAGAAAAAATAAGAAAGGCATTTAAAAATCAGTTGGAGAAATTTGGAAGAGAAATGCAAGAGAAAATTAAATGCTTTGCAATAAAAATTCACATCATGCAACAAGAAACCAAATACTTTGAAAATACAATTGGACAAATGCAAAAAGAAATTAATTCTCTCAAAACCACAATTGGGCAAATTAAAAAATCCTTCAAAAATAGAATACACTAGTTGGAAAAGCATTTGAAAAAGGTAAATGAAGAAAATGATTCCCTAAAAAAAGACTGAAATCTGCAAACTAATGACTTTATAAGAAGAATCTGTTAATCAAAAACAAAATTTGAAAAAAATAGAAGAAAATGTAAAACCTCATCAGCACAGCAACTGACCTAGAGAATAGATCCAGAAGATACAATTTAAGAATCATTTGGCTTCCTAAAAACATTGAGGGTAAAAAAAGGCCTGGTCTTGACAAATAACTTTAGAATATATTGAAGGAAAATTACTCTGATGTCATGGAAGCAGAGATTAAAATAGTAATTGAAAGAATTAAATTGATGACTTCCTGAAAGGGATCCCAAAACAAAAACAACAAGGAGTATTGTGACCAAATTCCAGAACTATAAGATAAAAGAGAAAGTCCTGCAAACCATAGTAAGGATTGCACAGGACCTGGCTGCATGAACAATGAGGTATCAAAGGGCCTCAAATATAATATTCTGAAGAGCAAGGGATCTTGGAATACAGCCAAGAATTGACTATCTGGTAGCCTTCTCTTCCAGGGGAAAATACATTTACTAAAAAAGGAGACTTTCAACCTTGACTAAGGAAAAGACAAGAGCTTAAGAGAAAATTAGGACTTCAAAAAGGAGGCTCAAAAGATGCTTTAAAAGGTAAAAAAGGGGAAAGGGAAAGAAACTGATATCCAATAAAATTAAATTGACTATATTCCCACCTCAAAGAAAGATTATCATAAATTTTGAGAGAGAATATACATTGCTAAAAGTAATGGACACTCATGACTTGTCTGTTACTCTGATAGAATGATTTCAGAACAATATCTCCTTAAAAATTGGGGACAGTAAAGAGAAAGGAGGATGGAGGCTATTGAATGGGGTAAGTTACATTACATGAAAAGGTACAAAATGACCTATTACAATAGAAAGGAAGAGCGAGGAGATGAGAACTGCCTGAATCTTGCTGTCATCAAATTTGGCTCAAAGAAGGATTAACATATACAGTCTCAGTTAAGTTAAGAAAATTATCTTACCTTTCAAGTATTAATAAGGAAAAAGGGGAAAGGGGAAGAAAAGAGTAACAAACAAAAGGAAGGGGAGAAAGAGGGAGCAAAGGCAAAGGGGAAGGAAAGGTGAGAGGGTTTGGATATAAGGACACAAACAATAATCGCTATTCAGAAACAAAATAATAGTGAATAGGTATAAAGTGGGAAAAAGGGGGAAAAATACAAAGAGAGGGAGGATGTGAATGGGATGAATTCTCCCATAAAATGAAAGAGAATAGCAGAGTGGATTAAAAACCAGAATCCTACAATATATTGATTACAAGAAACTCATTTGAGGCACAGAGATACAAAGAGAATTAAGGTAAAACATAGCAGAAGAATATATTATGCATCAACTGAAGTGAAAAAGACAGGGGCAGCAATATTTATTTTTGAAAAAGCAGCTGTAAAAGTTGGTCTCATTGAAAGAGATAAAGAAGGAAACCTGATTCTCCAAAAAGGTATGGAAATTGAAGCAATCCAAGTACTAAATATGTATGTGCCCAGTAGCCAAACATTCAAATGCTTACAGGAGAAGCTGAAAGAGTTACCAAAAATTAATTGGAAACTAAATAGCTTCATATTAAAGAATGAGAGGATCAGACAAGAAATTATATATAATATATAATTATAATATATAATTAATAATTTCATTCAAGACAATGACAATAATGAGGCAACATACTTATGGGATACAGGCAAGGCAGTTATTAGGGGATATATTACAATTTTTTAAGGTTTTTGCAAGGCAAATGGGGTTAAGTGTCTTGCCCAAGGCAACACAGCTAAGTGATTATTAAGTGTCTCAGACTGGATTTGAACCCAGGTACTCCTGACTCCAGGGCCGGTGTTTTATCTACTGTGTCACCTAGCTGCCCCAATATATTACATCTTGACATGCTTACATAAATAAAATATAGAAAGAGGAAATCGATGAATTAAGCATGCAACTAAAAAATTAGAGAGAGAAAAACATGAAAACCCCCCAATTAAATACCAAATTAGAATGATCCTGTATGACACTACAGACTCCAGTCCTTATTAAAAATGAGAATTGACACTAAC
The DNA here is from genome assembly GCF_037893015.1 of Macrotis lagotis. Classification (NCBI taxonomy): domain Eukaryota; kingdom Metazoa; phylum Chordata; class Mammalia; order Peramelemorphia; family Peramelidae; genus Macrotis; species Macrotis lagotis. The sequence continues at coordinate 171,142,030 of NC_133663.1, read as the reverse complement.
AGGATGCTTCTGTTAGATCTCTTTGACAAAGTGTGAAAGAAATAACTGTTTTCACCTTCAACAACTCCAAACAACTTGTCATAGTATAGTGGATAAGGGTCATGGTCAGAGCATTTGAACACCTCTAAGGATCCCTTGATTTCATATCAAGATCAGTTGAATGACTTTGACATATTTAGACTGGAGAATATTTACTTTTGTTAGAAAGGAGTATTATATTTATCTTAAAATCATTGAATGATTATCAGATGGAAGAAATGCTAAAAATTCCACTTAGTCCCAGAAAACAAAACCAAAGATCAAAAAGTTGAATTTTCAGGAGAAAATTTAGATTTATGCTAAAAAAAACAACCTTCTAGATAGTTTTTTGGAATTCTAGAAAAATGAAATAGGTTAGTTAGGTTTGGGATGGGATCTTGTTCTTTAGAGATCTTCAAGCAGAAATTTAATGACTGCTTGTCAATTTTAATATGGAGGTGATTAATGTCATATGTGAATTCAGCAAAACCTTCAAACTCTGAAATTCTATGATTAGGGACATTTATCGAAGATAATAAGGAATAATATAGAAGAAAATAATTTGACTAGTTTGCCATATAAATGTAACAGATGGAAATTTGATTGAATTCATGTAAGAACCTTATGACCCGCAGTTCAAAATTCATTCACGTATAACCCAATACTATTTTAATTAAATAGCTATTACAGAATCTTTGTGTATGACACATCAAAGAAAATTTCTTCTAATCTATAGCTACATTCTTCTACAACATACACATCAAGTCATCACATGCTTTTGTATTGCTTTGTGACTTTTACTGAGGGGGAATGTACTATCTCTTTCACATCCAATTCAAGTATTGAAAAATTTGCTTGTTTGGGAGCATTTATTAGCTTAATTCTGACTTTTCTCATATTTTACCCCTATCTCCTAGTTCTGTTCTTGGACCGAACAGGACAAGTTTATTCCTCATTCAATGCAATCACTGTAGAAATAATATAAAAACAACATATTTGTTTCACTTAATAGTTTCTTAATCATCTGCCATGTACCATTTTATTATCTTCAAGGGGAATAATAGAAAATGAGACATCTTATGCTTGAAAGTATATTTATATCCCTCTTCTGGTGGATATAAATACCATCCTCTGATGGAATTGTAGAAGTTAGCATAAGAAAGTTCCTGAAGAACAAAACCATTCACATTGAAGATGAAATTCCACATATCTGACAAGCGATCATCCTGACTGCTTGATTTTCTCCAGTGAACAAGAACCCATTATTTCTTGAACTAGCCCTTTAAACATTTGTACAAGACTAAATATCGGCAACATTTTTTCCTATATTACAATGATTAGAGTTGAATTTTAATAACATCCACTCATTGATGCTGGTACTCTACTCTGGGACCGAACAGAAAAATTTAGTTACTTGTTCTACATCATGATCTTCAAATATTTAAAATCAGCTATTACCATACTTGCCTCAGAGGTTGCATGATGAGGAGAGATTAGAGCAGGACTATTGCTTATCTGGTCCAACATTATGCCTTTTTGAATACATCCTAAGAGTCTGTTAGCTTTTTTTCCCCTAATAGATTTTTGCTCATATTGTGACTAATTTGAAGTTCACTTAAATACTCAAGTCATTAAATGTATATATATATATATATATATATATATATATATATATATATATATATATATGAATACTTGTGTAAGCATGTATGAATGTTTGTGTATATATATATATGTATATATACATATATATATACATATATATATATATATATATATATATATATATATGTACTTTAGACTTTCCTCTTGTTTTATACTTTTGATGTTGATTATTTGAACCCAAGGGTAAGATTCTACATTTATCCCTAGAAAGATTTTAAAAGATTCATTTAGATGATGAAGATTGATCATGTCTTTTGTATATGAATCTAGTAATTCTATGCTTTGATTAACATTATTAAGTTTATGTCATCTGCAAATTTTATATGTAGTCTTTGAAAGCATGTTTTTAATAAAAAAAAAATTTGGGTCACCATAAGAATAAGAACATATTGATAGAATGTTCCATTTATCTCAAGATAATGACTAATCAATGAGCTTATGGTTTTACCTCTAGAGTCTGATATACTTTCATAACATTATCTTTTCAGATCTCTTCCACGAGATACAAATTTATCCTTTTTTTTTTTTTTTTTTTTTTTTTTTTTTTTTTTTTTTAGTTTTCGCAAGGCAATGAGGTAAAAGTGGCTTGCCCAAGGCCACACAGCTAGGTAATCATTAAGTGTCTGAAGCCGGACTTCAACTCAGGTACTCTTGACTTCAGGGCTGGTGCTCTATCCACTGGGCCACCTAGCTGCCCCTTACCCAATTATTTTCTAATCTGTATCTCTATTTTGTTCATAGGAATAGTATGAGACACATAAATCTTTTGCTTGGGTCTAGGTAAAATATATCTAATGTTTAATTATAGATTTTTTAAATTTTCTTGTCAAATTTAATTCAATTCACTTAATTTTTATTCAAAATTCCCTAGCCAATGCAGTTAAAAATAGATTAAATGTAGTAAGTTAAACAAAATATGTTGAGAGATTAATTTATTGATTGGTGAAAGAATTAGAAATAGAAAAAGGAAGAAAGGTAAGAATGAAAGAAGAAAGAATTTGAGAAGAAGGAAATAATAATACAAAAAATACACTGAATAAAAATAAATTTAGAAAGGAACAAAAATGTAAAAATCACTTTTGTCTACCACATTAAATTAAATATATATACTTTAAAATTCATAAATAAATGCTTGTTTTATATAAAAAATATTTTTTATTGAAATGATCATTTTCCCTCATGATTATTTCATTCATGATTTTAAAAAAAATAAAATAATTAAGACAGCATGTCTTTGATGGATTTATGTGGTATTGTTTTGATTATTTTCAGAATATTTTCATTATGTTCACCATCATCCAAGAATATAATCTAATTTCATTTTGAAAGCAAAATTCTCTTCCTTTTAAAATTTTTTTCTTAAAGAGCATCTTTAATTTTGACTTCTTATGAATTATATTGCACTTTCAATAATTTTTTCTATTATTTATTTCTTTTAATTATTATACATATATCGTTTTTCTTGGACTGAAAAAAATAAAAAAAATGATTAATGACTTTGTCATGGGGAAAGATTTAGGAGGGAAACAGACAGAGAGAGAGAGAGAGAGATACACACTCTCACATACAGAGAAAGAGAATAAAAGAGATAAAGGTAGAGAGAAAGGGGCCACTAGGTGGGGCAGTGGATAGAGCACCACCCCTGGAGTCAGGAGTAACTGAGTTCAAATCTGGCCTCAGACACTTAAGAATTACCTAGCCCTGTGGCCTTGGGCAAGCCACTTAACCCTATTTGCCTTGAAAAAACTAAAATAAAAAAAAGGAGAGAGAGAGAGAGAGAGAGAGAGAGAGAGAGATACACACAGAGAAAGAAGTGGGGAGGGAGTAATATGATCTGTTCACTGAATTATTTTTTATAAATTACCTCATTTTGCTATCTCTTGTACTTTATTTTTCTTCCTTAAAGATATGATTTCTCTAAATTCATTCAACTGAGCTCAAAGTATACCATGAAAACTATGTAAAGACTAACAGAATGACTTCTGGGGGGGGTAGAAAGAATGGGGGGATTGCAAAACTCAAAATAAATAAAATCTTTCAAAAAATAATTAAATTACCTCATTCTCTTCCAAGGTTTCTTTTCTTTTTCTTTTTTTTTAGATTTTTCAAGGCAGTGGGGTTAAGTGGCTTGCCCAAGGCTACACGGCTAGGTAATTATTAAGTGTCTGAGGTCAGATTTGAACCCAGGTACACCTGACTCCAAGGCTGGTGCTCTATCCACTGTGCCACCTAGCTGCCCCCATCTTCCAAGGTTTCTGCAGTTAAGGGGACCTAGGAACTATATTGTTTTTTGTTAACTCTTTATGGATTTTGTCATGAATTTCCACATTTCTATCTGTATTTCTTCTTTTGTCTCTCTGTCTCTGTCTCTCTGTTTCTCTCTCTCTCTCTCTCTCTCTCTCTCTCTCTCTCTCTCTCTCTCTGTCTCTCCATTGTTATTATTCTTATAAACTCATGCGAGCAATCTCACATTTGAAAATGGAGAAGATCTAATCTTAAGGCAAGAATTCAACATTTGACAAAAGTTACTTAAACAGCTAGAAAATGTTCTGGAAGAAGCCAGGCATACAACAACATCTCACATTGCATGCAAAGATAATGTCAAAAGGAGTATGCAATTTAAACATAATGAATGAGGTCATAAGCAATTTAAATGAGCATAGACGAAATTACCAGTAATATCTATACATAAGAAAAGAGTTTATGATCAAACAAAAGCTAGAAAAGATAATGGGATGCAAAATGCAAAATTATGTTTAAATGAAATTTAAAAGGGTATGCACACACTCCCAAATGGAAACAGAAATATAGCCAAAATTAGGAGGAAAGCAGAAAACTGAGGAAAATTTTTTATAGCAAGTTTCTCTATCATTTCCATTTCTCAAACATATAGAGAATCCAACAACATAAAATATGATGATTAATGCTCAAAGAATATCAATAGTTTAGGAAGAAGAAATCAAATAGTCAGGTGAAAAAATATTCTAAATCATTATCATTATATTTATGCAAATTAAAACAACTCTGAGGTACTGCCCCTCACCTATCAGATTGGCTAATCTGACAGCCAAGAAAAATGACAAATTGCTGGAGGGGATGTGAAAAAGCAGATACACTAAGGACTACTGTTAGAATTATTAATTATTTCAATTATTCTGGAGACAATTGGGAATTAAGCCCAAAGGGTTATAAAACTGTGCAAACCCTTTAAACAAGCAGAATGATTTTAGACTGGTAACCCTAACACACTAAGCAAAAAATTTAAGAAAAAATTTAAAAAAATGTTTCAATATAATTCAAAATAAATTGATGAAAAATACTATCCCCTTCCAGAGAGAACAGTTATTCTCTAGGCAAACTGAATTGTTGCTTTCAATTTATTTTTTTTGGTTTTTTAAACAAAATATAGATTTTAATATATTTCAATAAAGATTACCAGATTTAGTTTGCAAACACAGTCTTTGAACATTGCTTTTTTAAGGTCAATATAATTAATATATTTAAGGTCAATATAATTAATATATAAATACATTTTGTGTTACTTTACATACAGCTTGGGTATCTTATTTGTTGCCTTCTCAAGGTTGGGGAAGCAGTTTGAGAAACTGAGAGAATTTGAAACTAAAAGGAAAAAAATGTTAAAAATTAAAAAATAAATGATAAACTAAAGATTTATTAAATCTTTCTAAATTAAAAAATAAAATTATTGTAAAAATTCCTACTACCAATGTCCAAATATAGCAATTTAACTCCCTAAAATACAGCAATTAAGTGTCTGACTTTATTTTTGGTTTTAACATTTGCTAAGAAGTCTTTGTAATTTTCATACTTAAATATACTGCAATATATTTTTGTATTGCTACCACCAAAGCTATGGCGTCATAATATTTACTTAGTCAATAGAGTACAATATTTTTAAGGCATTTAAAAAGAAAAAAATGTTAAGCGCTAAATAAAGGCATTATATTTTATGATGTCATTAAGGGAAAGGGAATGGAAGGAAATAATCATTTATATATTGTCCACTTAGCCTGGGACATAGGACATAAAAGCAACTACTGCATATACATTATACTTAAAACTGACCTGCTTTAGATGGACATCCATTCATAAATCTCCATGAATTATACAAAAATTAATAAATAACACTATAACAATGATCTTTGATCTAAATAAGAACAACTAATCCTTTTGTAATATTTCATGAGTCAATGAAAGCCCCTCCCCTGACAAAAAATAAAATAAAAAACAAAAACATTAAACAGGAAATGGGAAAATATATTTGGTTGTTGAAAGTCATTTGTGTAATTGGGTATTGTGAGTACTCATTCTCAATAAAGATTTTGTATGACCTCTTTTATTTAGCTAATTTGTTTGCTATGTTCCTCCCTCTGAAAGTATGCACACTTGATTCCAGATATGTCATGTTTGTTTATTATTGTCTCATTCATTTGATTGTGAGTTCTAGCAATCAGGGTCTGTCTTTTGCCTTTCCTTGAATTTTTATCACTTACATTGTGCTTGGCACATAGTAAGCACTCAACAAATACTTGTTGATTTATTTAATGTCTGAGGAAATATCACTAAAAATTTTTAAAAGCTAAATATAATTTTAGGATATCAATTTTAATGAATTTTGTATTTATTTTTTAAAAAATTACACAAAACTTTATTCTATTTACTTATTTCATAGATATATATATATATATATATATATATATATATATATATATCTAAGTCTATCTGTCTATCTGTCATTATCCCTATCTATCTATCTATCAAAATTTTTATATATGCCTGTTATTCGGGGTCTTTGAAAAATCAGTCTATTAATAGTTTGAAGGAACTACTTCTATAATAATTTCTTTGAATATTTCATATTAAAATTAATGGCCCATAAATGATGAACTAAAGACAAAAAAGTATTTTCATCCTTTTGGTGATAAAAACGTACAGTATCCCCGGATACTTTGTTCTCTGGAGTATTTTCAGTTCTCTTGATAGATTGAAGAAAATATTAAAAGTCCTTTAAGGCATTACATTAATTTCCTTTTCTTCATTTTTCACTTAACAAAATATAGATTTTAATATATTTCAATAAAGATTACCAGATTTAGTTTGCAAACACAGTCTTTGAACATTGCTTTTTTAAGGTCAAATTATATGCATGGGAGGTGACCTAATTTACAGCATTAGAGACTCATAGTAATAGTGTAAAAGTACAGCTCCAAAAATTGCCTCTTACATTGATTCAATAAGTTTTAAGGAAAGTTTAGTTTAAAATATCACATCTAGGGATGACATCACATTTACATTCACTTTAAAGTTCTGCAAGTCTTACCAAACTTGAAAAGATATTAGACATCATCTAGTTCAAAACAAACTTGCTATTTCCCAGCTATATCTGAATCCCATGCTCCTGCACAGCAGTCTCCAATTCTGAACTGAAACACATATACTGCCTCTCTGAGACCCTGTTTTTTTTAATTAGTGAGCATTCCCTGGATCCTTCATGGATTCAGAATGGCAAGCTTACTTTATAGTTTCCATTTAAGGTGTCATAATCCTATGTTTGTCTTCATCTTTGGCCTAAAAAGGAAGCTACATTCCTAGGGAATTAAGAATTCTATGGTTAGTCCAAATGTTGTTTTACAAAAGATGAACTATATTTGCTTAATTTCACAATCAGAATATTTATTATCAATGACCATATATAGATTAGATCCAAATTTGTCAAGTTAACATCTTCTTGGGAGCTAAGAAAGAAGGGAGAAGTTAGGAAGTTCCCTGAACTTTTCCCAGTTTCCCTCTGAAACAATTTTAAATGGAACCTCTAAACAAACCCTGGAGCATCAAAACACACAGAAAGACAGAATGAAACTTTTTTTTCAGTTCAAGATATGTTGGAGGGTCTTCAGAAAATGTTTGTTTCATTTGGGTTAAAGGGAAGTATAGCTGGTGGGTACAGGGAAGTCAGCAAGAGGCTCTTAACCTTCCATAGCACAAATCAGTAACCAAGGTACCTGGCTCTTTGTTAAGCTGGTAGGCACTACAAAAAGCCAGAAATGAGTTCAAGGATAGAAGGCATACTGTGAGCAACAGAACACCAGTGCAACTAACCACTGGCTCCCTATTGACAGAGGGAACAAGCCACATCAAGACCTTAAAAGGAAAGTCAGATAGCTGACTCTTGGGCCCTGGAACAAAAAGCTTAGTACTGTGTACTCTGTGCATAGGATCATAGCACAACTTCTAAAATTAGCAGGAAAAAAAAGTGATGTAACAATAAAAGGCTACCATGGCAGTAGAAATATTAAAATGCCATCTTAGAAGAGGAAAGCAGTGACAAAATGTCTGCATGTAAAACCTCTTGAAAGAGCTCAAAAAGTAATTTTATTTTATTTTCTGAAAGGTTTCGAGTTTTATAATTTTTGTCTCTCTCCCCCCTGACAGAAAGTAAACTAATATAAGCTCTATATTTATAATATACTATAAATATATATGATAAATAGATATTAAATGAGAGATTAATCATATCCAAATGGAAGAAAGAAAACATTAGAGAGAAGAAAATTAACATAACACATAAGACAATTTTTAAAAATTGAAAATAATAAACATTGGTCTCTGAATATGGATGGTATTTTCCATCACAAGACTTTTTTAATTGCCTTTGATTAGCATATTACTGAAATGAATGAGTCCATCATGGTTTATCATTACCAGTGTTGTTGTTTAATGTGTATAATCATCTTCTGGATCTGCTCATTTCACTCAGCATTAATTCACATAGGTCTTTTCAGGCTTTTCTGAAATCATGTTCCTCATGATTTCTTATAGAGGAATAGTGTTCGATGACATACATTTGCCACAGCTTGTTCAAGCCATTCCCCAATTGATGGACATCCCCTCAATTTACAGTTCTTAGCCATTTCAAAAAGAACTGCTGTGAATATTTCTTTTTCATGTGCAATTTTAATCTTTTTCATGATCTCTTTAGGATACCAATTCAATAGTGGTATTGCTGGATCAAAGGATATGCATGTTTTCTTTTTTAGTTTTTTCTAATTTTCTTTAATTTATTTACACATTACTAAAATATTATTGTTTAAGAGTAACATAAAATTCCCTCCCCCATAAAAATATAAAATTTCATGAGAAATAAAATGAAAGTTAAAAAAAGTGCTTCAGTTATTTATCACAAGTCCATTGTAGAAGTTACTTCCATAATTTTCCACAGTTGCTGTTTTGATTGTAATTGCCTCCATCCATTCCTCCCCATTACAATCTATTATATTTTCTTTCTCCTTTCTCTCTGTCCCTCTTCAAAAATGTGATATGGGGCAGCCGAGTGGCACAGTGGACAGAACACAGGCCCTGGGACCAAGAGGAAGCTTATGTCCCACCTCACAGACCCAGCAACCACCTAACCCTGTGGTCCCAGACAGGCCACCCAATCCCAACACCTTGCAAAAAAGTAATAAAGAAAATGTGTTATAATTGATTATCCTCTCCTATGATCTACCCTGTCCTCTATCATCCACATCAACGATCCCCTCCTCCACCCCTCTTTTCTCCTTTTTCTTCTATTGAGTGTGTATGCTGTTTCCTCTCTGAACCATTTCAGATGAGAAAGAAGGCTCCCTCATTCCCCCTCTCCTTCCCTCCTTACATACCATTGCAAAAGCTACATGAAATATATTAGCTTATTCTACCTTTCCTTTCTCTTTCTCCTAGTATATTTCCTTTTCTACCATTGATTCCATTTTAACAATATAGTATATCTTCAAATTCAGCTCTCTCCTGTGCCTCATCTATAAAAGTTCCTTCTACCTGTTCTATTAAATGAGAAGGTTCATATGAGTATTATCAGTATGATCATTCCATGCAGGAATACATGCAGTTCATCATCATTAAATCCCTCATAATTTACCCTTCTTGTCCAATCTCTCTATGCTTCACCTGAGTCCTCTACTTGAAGATCAAACTTTCTGTTCGACTCTATTCATTTCAACAGGAACATTTGAAATTCCCCCATTTCATTGAAAGCCCATTTTTTCCCCTGGAAGAGGATGTTCAGTGTTTCTGGGTAGTTGATTCTCAGTTGCATTCAAAGTTGTTTTGCCTTCTAGAATAAAATACACTCTCAAATGTGTTTAAATATTTATATTACAATACAGGGAAGGAGAAGAGGAAAGGGGAAGGTGGAGATGATACAAGAAAGGGAAGAAGGAGAAGAAAGGAGAAAGATGAAGGGAGAGGTAACTGACAGAAAGGAGGGAAGACTGAGAAAGGTGATCACAAGCAAAATACTGGTAAGAAGGGATAGATTAAAAGGAGGAAAAATGAAAATAGGGAAACCAGGTGAGAGGAAAATGCAGAATTAATATTTATAACTATAAATGTGAATGTGTTGAACTCTCCCAAAAGATGGAAGTGTATAGCAGATTGGATTAAAATCCAGAATCCTTTTATATGCTGTTTACAAGAAATACATTTGAAGCAGAAAGATACAATACAGAGTAGAGCTAAAAGACTGGAGAAGAATATGTTAATCTTCAACAGTTGAACCAAAAAAGCAGGAGCAGCATTCCTAATCTCAGACAAAGCAAAAGAAAATATAAATCTAATGAAATGAGATAAGAAGGAAAACGTCATCATGACAAAAAGTCACTTTAAACAATGACATAGTTTCACTCCTAGTTTTTTATGCAGCAAGTAGTAAAACATCTGAATTCTTAGAGGATTTGAGTAAATTAAAGGAAGAAATAGACAGTTAAAATTATAATTGTAGGAGACCTCAACTTCCCCCTCTTTCAGAATTATGTAAATTAACTACAAAAATAAACACCAAAGAAGTGAAGAAAGTGTACAGAATCTTAGAAAATTTAAATATGATAGGTGTCTTGTAAAAAAATTGAATGAAGGCAGAAAGGAATGAACATTTTGCTAGGAGTACATGGCATCTACACAAAAATTGCCAGTGCATTAAGGCATAAAAATATCATAATCAAGTACAGAAAGACAGAAATATTAACTGCATGCTTCACAGATCATAATGTCATAAAAAAGTACGTGTAAATAAAGGTCAGGGGGAAAATAAAATAAAAGTTAATTAGAAGCTAAATAATCTAATCCAAAAGTTTGAGTGGGTCAAACAAAAAATCATAGAGCCAGTCAATAATTTCATCTGAAAATGAAAATAAATAGCCAAAATTTGTGGGTTGAAGTCAAAGCTGTTTTTATGTACATTTTTATCTCTAAATGTTTACTTGAATAAAATAGAGAAAAGTGAAATCAGTAAAGTGGTCATGCAATTAAAAAAGTGAGAAAAACAACAAATTAAAACCCCCAAGCAAATATCAAATTTGAATAAAAAATCAAAGAAAGTGATAAAGAAAACTGAAAATTAGAAAGGTATTAAATAAAAAATAATTGGTTTTATGAAAAAAATAAAAATGATAAAATATTGGCCAATTTTATTTAAAAAAGAAAGAAAAACATCTAGTTGCCAGTATCAAAGCTGGAAAGGGAGAATTCATCACCAATGAAGAAAAGAATTAAAGCAATAATTCAGATATTTTGTCCAAATGAGTATCAATAAATCTGGCAATCTAAATGAAATAAATGAATATTTATCTGAATACAAATTGCCAGATTAACAAAAGAAGAAATAAAAGACATCCATTTCAGAAAAATTGAAAAAGCAATCAATGAAGCCCCCAAAACATTTTTCCAGGTCCATATTGATTCACAATTGAATTCTACCAAACATTTAAAGAACATTTAATTCCCATTCTACATAAATTATTTTTTTAAAATAAAATTCTATCAAGTTCCTTTTATAACACAAATATTGTGCTGATACCTAAGCCTGAAAGAGTAAAATCATACAAGAAAATTAATCACTAATTACCCTAGTTAATATTGATGAAAAACTTATAAATAATTTATTAACAAAAAGATTGCAGTAAGATATCAAGTTAATATACTTGCACCAAGTAGAAATTAATCCAGGTATGAAAGAATGGTTCAGTATTATGAAAACAATCAGCCTAATTGAACATATGAATAGCAAAACTTTCAGATATCATACAATGATCTTAAAATATATTTAATAAGATTTATAACCCAGTACAGCATTTATTCTTATAAAAAAAATACTTGAGCACATAGGAATAAATAAAATTTGCCGTAAAATGATAAATAGTAGTTTTATAAATCTATTAGCAAGTATCCTATGTAAAGGGGATAAGCTAGAATCCTTCCCAATGACATCAGGAGTCAAAAAAAGGATGCAATTTATCACCACTATTATTGAATATGGCAATATAAATGTTAGCTTTAGCAATGAGAGAGGAAGACTAAATTAGAAATTAGAATAAGCAATGAGAAAACAAAGTCATCAGTCTTCGTAGATGATATGTTACATGATGAGAATTCTAGAGAATCCAATAAAAAACTACATGGAACAACTTACAATTTAGCAAAATAGCAGGATATAAAATGAACTCACAAAAGAATTGCAGAAATTAGACATAAACCAATATTTCAACATGTATACAAAGACAAGGTCAAAATGCGTACAAGGTTTTGACAAAAAGGGTGCTACAAATAAGAAGGGCAAGTAAATATTTATGTGTCAGAGAGGAAAATTTATGACCAAAGAAGAGATAGAGAATATGATTAATGCAAATGGATAATTTAACTATATTTTATTGAAAAGTATTTTACACAAACAAACCCATACCACCAAGAATAAAAGGAAATGAAAAAGTTGGGAAATGATTTTTATATCCATTGTTTATTCTAAAGTCTTTAGTAGTAAAATTTATAGAGAACTTAAAAATTTAAAAGAAGTATACTGGGGAATAGGGATAAGGTGAAAAAAGAGGAAACATTCAAAGGGAGGGAAAATAGCATGGAGGGAAAAAAATTTTTAGTAAAGATAACTTTGAAAGTGAATGGGATGAACTCTCCCATAAAAGATAATTGAATAAAGTGGATTAGAAACCAGAATCCTACAATATCATGCTTACAAGGAACGTATTTGAAGCACATAGATACATACATACAGAGTAAAGGAAACACAGGAGCAGAATATATTATGTTTTAACTAAAGTGAAAAAGACAGAAGTAGCAATCCTTTTCTCAGACAAAGCAGCTACAAAAATAAGTTTCATTAAGAGATAAGGCACAAGTCATTCCCCAATTGATAAATGGTCAAAGGTTATGAACAGACAGTTTTCAAATGAAGAAATTAAAACTATATATATATATATATATATATATATATATATATATATATAATCGTAAGAAAAAAATGCTCCAAATCAATATTGATTAGAGAAATGCTAATTAAAACAAGATATAATCTCACACCTATTAGGTAAGCCAAGATGATCAATGTTGGAAGGATTGGGGTATTGATACATTGCAGGTGGACTTGTGATAGGATCCAACCATTCTGGAGAGCAATATGGAACTATTCTCAAAGAGCAACAAAACTGGTCATACCCTTTCACCCAAGCAATTATAATGTTAGGTCTATATCCAGATGAAACTATAAATATTTGGGAAAGTTCTACATGTTCCAAAATATTCATAGCAGCTCTTTTTGTAGTGGCAAAGAAATGGAAATTGAGGCAATGCCCATCAGTTGGGGAATGACTAAGCAAGTTGTGGTACATGAATACTGTGGAAAACTATTGTTCTAAAATAAACCAAAAAGGGTTGGACTCTAGAGAAGTATGGAATGACTTTGGGGATGTGATGCTGACTAAAGGAAGTAGAATCAATATAACAATGTACAGAAGAAGAAAAAAAAATTATGAGATGAGCAACCTTCATAGAAGCAGCTACACTCGGCAGTCCAGAGAGCTAGCACAATCATATTTGACAGGTTGTGAACTATATTATTCCCAACCAGAGGAAGAAAATCAAAACCAAACAAAACAGATAGAAAAACAAAACCTTTCTGAATCTGATGAACACCTTATAAAAAATATTTCTTATATACATACTCGTTCCTTTAATTCTAATTCCTCAGGCCAAAAATTGCTAATTTGTCAGCATGTATAACAAAATATTTATGTCAAATGCTAACCTGACTATTCCATGCTAAGAAGAGGGGGTGGGAAGGGACAGTAGAGGAAAATTTTTGTAATTTAGAAATAGGCATGTACATATGGATGAAAATAAATAAATAAATAATTTTAAATAGAGATGAGGAAGGATACACTATTTTCCTAAAAGGCACAATAGCTAATGAAACAATTTCAATCATTAATATGTATGCACCAAGCAGTATAGCATCTATGTACCTAGAGGAGAAAGTGAATAAGTTGCAGGTAAATACAGACAGCAAAATTCTACTGGTGGAAAACCTCAACTTCCTCTCAGAATTAGATAAATCTAACCATAAAATAAACAAGAAGGAAGTTAAGGAGGTAAATTGAATGTTAGAAAACTTAGACATAATAGTCTTTTGGAGAAAAGTGAACAGGTATAAAGGAATATATCTTTTTTCCTGCAGTATATGGAAGCTACCAACACAAAAATTGACTATGCACTAGGGCATAAAAACCTCATAATCAAATGCAGAGAGGCAGTAATATTAAATGCTTCCTTTTCTGATCATGATTCAATCATGGGCATGGAAAGATAAACCTAAAAGTAACTGGGAAACAAAATAACCTCATTTTAAAGAATGAGTGGATCAAACAACAAATTATGGAAAGACCTGGTCATTTCATCCAAGACAATGACAATAATGAGACAATATATCAAAACTTATGGGATACAGTCAAAGTAGTCATTAGGGGATATATTATATCTTTAAATGTTTACATAAATAAAATAGAGAAAGAGGAAATCAATGAACTGAGTATGCAACTAAAAAAGTAAGAGAAATACCAAATTAGGAACCAATTAAATACCAAATTAGAAAATCTAAAAGTTAAAGGAGAAATTAACAAAATCAAAAGCAAGAAATTTATTGAATTAAAATGGATAAATCTTTCATTAATTTGATTTTAAAAAGAAGAAAACCAAATTGCTGGTATAAAAAAATGAAAAAAGTTGAGTTCAACACCAAAGAGGAGAAAATTAAAGTAATAATCTGGGGCTATATTGAACAATTGTACACCATTAAGTTTGATAATCTAATTGAAATATATAAATACTAACAAAAATATAAATTACCCATGTTAAATGAAGAGGGATTTAAATACCTAAATAACCCTACCTCAGAACAAAGAAATTCATCAAGCCATCAATGAACTCCCTAAGGAAAAAAATCTCAGGCCAGATGAATTCACAAGTGAATTCTTTCAAATATTCAGGAATCAATTGGTTCCAATTCTATATGAATTATTTGGAAATAGAGGTGGGGAATTCCACCTATTTCCTTCTATGGCAACAAGATGGTGTTGATACCTAAACCAGAAAGAGTCAAAACAGAGCAAAAAAAAATTAGACAATTTCCCTAATGAATATGGATACAAAATTCTTAAATAAAATATTAACAAAATGATTACAGCAAATTATCACTAGGATAATACAATAAGACCAAGTAGGATTTATTCCAGTAATACAGGGTTGGTTCAATAGTAGGAAAATTCCCAGCATAATTGACTATGTCAATAACAAACCTAACAGAAAGCATATGATTATCTCAACAAGTGCTGAAAAATCCTTTAACAAATGCAGCACCTATTCCTTCTAAAAACACTAGAGAGCATAAGAATAAATGGATTGTTCCTTAAAATGATAAGCAGTATCTATCTGAAGTCAACAAGCATTATATGCAAGAGAGATAACTAGAAGCATTCCTGATAAGATCAGCTTTAAAATAATGTTGCCCTTTATCAAAACTATTATTCAATATGGTATTAGAAATGTTAATTTCATTCAATTGGTGAATGGTTTAGCAAATTGTGGTATATGTATATCATGGAACACTATTATTCTACTCAGGGAAGCCTGGAGGAATATGCATGAACTGATGCTGAGTGAGATGAGCAGGACCAGAAAAACATTGTGCACTATAAAAGCAACATGAGGGTAGTGATCAACCTTGATGGACTCACTAGTTCCATCAGTGCAAAAATCAGGGACAATTTGGGACTGCCTGCAATGGAGAATATCATCTGCATCCTGAGAAAGAACTGTGGAGTCTGAACAAAGACCAAGGTCTATGACCTTTAATTTTGGGGAAAAACTGATAACTTATTGTCTGATCTTGTTATCTCTTATTCTTTATGTTTCTTCCTTAAGGATATGATTTCTCTCTCATCACATTCAATTTGGATCAAAGCATACCATAGAAAAAAAAAAATAAAGACTGGAAAATTGCCTTTTGAGGAGTGGGGGGAGGGAAGTAAGATTGGGGGGAAATTGTAAAGCTCAAAATAAATAAAGTCCTCAAATCCAAAAAAAATAAAAGAAATGTTAACTTCAGCAATAAGAGAAGAAAAAGAAATTGGAGGAATTAGAAATGGGAACAAAGAAGCAAAACTCTCACTCTTTGCTGATGACATGGGAGTATACAAAAATGAATAAGAATTCATCTAAAAAACACTAATATAAAAAAACCCAAATATATACTCAGCAACTAGCAAGATGCAGCACCAAGAGATAGGAAAGATAACTAAAATAACTTCAGACAACATACATAAAGTACTTGGGAGTCTACCTGCCAAGGAAGACTCAGAAACTGTATGAAAACAACTATTAAAACACTCTTCACACAAATAAAATCGCATCTAAATAACTGGGGAAATATCAACTGCTCTTGGATGGCCAAGCTAATTTAACAAAAATGACAAGTCTACCGATATCAAACTACTTATTTAGTGCCATACCAATCAAACTTCCAAAAAATTACTTTAATGAGCTAGAAAAAAAATATATAAGTAAATTGATATGGAGAAACAAAAAGCCAAGAAGATCAAGGGATTTCATGAAAAAAAAAGAATAAAGCAGTTTGGCCCTTATCTGATCTAAAATTATATTATAAAAGTATCAGCCATCAAAACTCTCTGGTACTAGCCAAGAAATAGAGTGATGAATCACTGGAATAGATTAGGTGGGGAAAGAGACAGCAGGAAATTATTATAATTAATCTAGCATTTGATAAACCCAAAGAGTCCAGCTTCTGGGATAAGAAATGACTCTCCAATAAAAACTGCTGGGAAAACTGGAAGACAATATGGCAGAAATTATGATTAGGCTATCATTTCATACCTTACATCAAGATAAGCTCAAAATGGATATAGGATTTAGACAAAAAAGATAATATTTTAAGCAATTTAGGAGCACATGGGATAGTTTACCTATGAGATCTATGAAAAAGGGAGCACTTTATGACCAAGCAAGAAATAGAGAATATTATAAAAAAGAAAACTGATAATTTTACCATTAAATTAAAAAAGCTCTTGCACAAAGAAACCCATTCTAACCAAGAGCAAAAGAATTGAAGTAAATTGTGAAAAAAATTTTCCAACTAAAGTTTCTGCAAAAAGCATCATTTGGTATTAGAAATGTTAACTTCATTATCACAGAAATGAATCAAATTTATTTTTTAAAAAGTCATTCCCTAGTTTACAAATGGCCAAATGATATGCAAAGACAATCTGTAGATGAGGAAATCAAAGCTATCTATAATCATATGAAAAATTGCTCTGAATGATTACTGATGAGAGAAAAGCAACAATTAAAACATCTCTGAGGTAACACCTCATACCTCTCAGATTGGCCAATATAACCAGATAAGGATAATGATCAATATTGGGGAAGATTTGGGAAAACTCGTACATTAATGCATTGTTGATAGAGTCGTGAACTCATCCAAACTTTCTGGAGAGTAATTTGGAATTATGCCCAAAAGGAAATAAGAATGTGCATACCCTTTGATCTAGCATTACCACTGTTGTGTGGGTATCCTGAAGAGTTCATGAATAAAGGGTAAAAACAGCAAATGTTCAAATTCATAGGAACACTTTTTGTAGCGGCAAAGAATTGGGGAATGGCTGAATGAACTGTGTTATATGATTGAAAACTGTTGTTCTATTAGAAATCAGGAGAGATGGGAGTTCAGAGAAGCCTGGAAAAAGTTGCATGAATTGAGGCTGAGTGAATAAGCAGAACCAGTTAAACATTGTACGGGTTAACAACAACATGGGATGATGATCAAACTGGATGGACATGTTCACCCCTTCAGTGCAATAATCAGGGAAAATTTTAGGGGATCTGTGAAGGAGAATACAATCTGTATCCAAAGAAAGAACTGTGGAGTTTAAACATAGACCAAAGATTATTATCTTCAATTTTTAAAAAGGCTCCTTATGTATTACATTAATTAGCCATCTCTAATATTTTCTTTCTTCCTTTAGAATATATTTTTCCCTCAATACATTCAAGATATATATATATATATATATATATATATATATATATATATATATATATATATTAGAAACAAATGTAAAGACAATCAGATTGTTGGGAGAAGGGGAGAGGGATGAGAGGGAGGGAAAAGAAGTGTAAGTTTGAAAATCTTGCAAATATTATTGGTAGAAAAGTACTGTTTTATATAATTGAAAAACAAAATCTTGTTAGAAAAATAAAGGCATTCCCTAATTGATATATAAATACATGAAAGCTTTTGAACAGACAGTTTTCAGATAACAGAAATTACAGCTAACTATAGTCATATGAAAAATGCTCTAAGTCCCTTTTAATAAGTAAATGCATCTTAAAAAATCTTTTGAGTACCACCTCACCCTACTCAGACTAGTTAATATGATAGAAAATTGAAATGATAAATTTAAGAGGTAATATGGGGAAAATTGGACACTTGGACTGTTTGTGTCATTGTAAACTTTTCCAACCATTCTGGAGAACATTTGGCACTATGCCCAAAGTGCAATAAAACTGCATGCCATTTGATCTAGCAATATCACTTCTAGGACTATATAACATAGAAATCACAAAAAAAGATAAAAAGACCCATATGTACAAGAATATTTATAGCAGTTCTTTTTGTGGTGGAAAAAAATGGAAATTAAGGGGATGGTCATCACTTAGGCAATACCTGAACAAATTGCAGTATATATGAATGTGTGGAATGTTATTGTTCTTTAAGTAATGTTGAGTAAATAGATTCCAGAAAAAACTGAAAAGACTGAGATGAAGTTATGCTGAGTGAAATGAAAAGAACCCAAAGGATATTATGCACCTATCTAAATTTGTTTGTTTTTGCTTTTTTCTTTATCATCTTTTTCCCCTTTTTTTCTGGTTCTTTTTTCACAGGAGGGCTAAAAAAGAAATATATGTAACATGTCTGTACTTTTGTAACCTATATCAGATTACTTGATATCCTTGGTTGGAAGATGGAAGGTTGGGAGGGAGAAAACTTTATCAAATATAGATGTTGAAAGTTATCTTTATATGTAATTGAAAAAATAAATAAAAATAAATTCCCAAAAGAAAAATTCTTCCTAGGAATCTTTATCACTTTTTTCTTCTTGACTCCCAAACACTACTCTCCTCCTCCATCTGGGATCTTTCTCTGATAATACCATTCATAAAAACACTATCATTTCTGAAAATAAAAGATATGTCAGAAATTATTCTATGACTGATCACAATCCATGTGACTTCTTTTTCTAAAATACTCTGCCAAGGTTACTACTCAATGTCATATTTTCCCCATTAGAATATAAATTTCCTGAGGACAAGGACTATTTTGCTTAAAATTGCATACCTAGAATTTCTCATGCTATCTAGTAGGTGATAGAAATTTAATGTTTTGCATATATATATATATATTATATATAATATGTATATACATATTTTTCTTAACAGAGGAGATAATTAAAACTTAGAGACTTAAAAATATGACAATGATAGAGATTATTGTTGAACCAGTTCACCCAATTGCAAATTCACTACTCTTTCTTAGCAACTATCACTATGGCATTGAGGTATTTTGCAATAAATGTATTTGATCTATACTTATGATTTCATTAGTTTCATAAGCTCATGATAAGCAAATTAGGTGGTATAGTGGATGGAATGCTTGTGCTCAATCCCTGTCTTAAACACTTTCCAGTTGTGTGATACAAAACAGCTTAATGTCTATTTTTCTCAATTTTCTCAAATATAAAATGAGGGTATTAGTGTCATCTATCTTCCAGGGTTTTATGGAGCCCAAATCAGAGAGTATAATATCACTTTAATTCATGGAATATGCTTGCTCATTTTTTTCTTTTCTTCTTTTCTTCCTCCCTTTCTTTACTTTCTCCTGTACTACAATCCAATCCATATAAATAAGAAACTTAGAGAGCCGTAACCTCTCTACTTTATAGTTTTGAGGTTTCTCACTAGTATTTGACACAATGTTATGTTAAATAATTTGATTTCTATTATATTGTTACTAAGGGAAGATTCAAATCCATCTTCAAAACTAACCTGCTCATTCACAGCATTAAAATTCATTTTGGGGTAGTTATGTGATGCAGTGGATAGAGTCAGGAGGGACCCGAGTTCAAAGCCAGCCTCAGACACTTAATAATTATCTAACTGTGTGACCTTAAGCAAGTCACTGAACCTCATCGCCTTGCAAAACACCCAAAAAACCAACCAAACAAAAAAGAATTCATCTTGACTGTAAATGTATTTTTCCAATTTAACTATAAGAATGAAACTGACAATAAATTTGGAGCTTGTGGATTAGGAAATTCAATTTTTTAAGTATTCGTTTTGTGGCTAAGATAGTCCCATGATATTGTGGAATTTCTTTTTAAAACTTGATGTGACTAGCTCAAATTTGTGAAAAATTGATTTTTATCAAAGATATACTCAACTAGTTCAATTTTTGGATCTGAATGAAAGCATTCATAAAATATGAAATATGCATCTCTTTATATTCTTCCACATAGACATCTGGTTATACAAATGTGTTATTTGCACTTGAAACAATATTCTTAAAGAAATATCAGAGGTACATCATAGTCAACAATGAAAATCAATGGTGAAAAGAACTAGATAAGAATTTTATCACAGTTATTCATTGATATAGAGTAAAATAAATAACTTCTGATGAACCAATTTCAAGAATTCAATGAACACTTAGAAAATAAGCCTTCTCCTACAATTAATTTTCCTACCTCTCTTCTCAATCACACATCACACTCATGTGAAAACCACAAAATATTTATCAAGTTTCTACTCTAAACTGGCCCTATGGTAGACATGGGGCTATAAGTACAAAAAAATGAAATAATCCCTAGTGTAAGGAATTTGCATTGTAATGACCCAAAGAACATATGTGTTTATATATGTATGCATACATATGCATAATTATTTTTGCACCCATATATATTGTATATACATACATGAGTATGTATCTAACTTCAGAATAAATATAAAGATAATAACTACAGATAATGGCAAAGTAATGCGAAGAAGTTTCACTTAGATTCTAGCATATAGGGAGATCAAGTTAGGATCAAAATGGAAGTGCTTGAGCTAAGCCTTGAAAAAAAAGAATGATTCTATGAGACTGAAGTGAGGAAAAGTCAACGGGCAGGACAAAGTATGGAGATATGAAATGAACTGTCATGTGTAAGAAACAGAGAGGATGCCAACTTGTCTAAATTGTAGATTGTAGGAGGGAGGATAATTCATCATAAAGATAAGTTTTTGTCTAGGTTGAGAAAAAAATGTTAATATTAAAGTTTATTTTGCATTTTCTTTCTCCTAGAGATAGTCAATGTAGTTATAGAAATCAATGAAGCGGGGGCAACTAGGTGGTGCAGTAGATAGAGCACTAGCCCTGGAGTCATGAGTACCTGAGTTCAAATCCAGCCTCAGACACTTAATAATTACCTAGTTGTGTGGCCTTGGACAGCCAATTAACCCCATTGCTTTGCCAAAATGAAAAAAAATCAATGAGGCAAAAGTTAAATTTATCCCAACCTTGAAAGTCATCTCTTTATCTTGAGATGGGAATGTAGAAGAGGTCCAGAAAGTAGAGATAGATACTAATAAAAGAGCCAAGAAATTTCCCTGGTTTCTTTTTTAAACATTTTATTAAACACAGAGAAGAAACGCCAGTGTTTCCTATGTTTAGCTCAAAGCATTGTATTATATCTATGGTATTTGACCTATCATTACATATAGATAGTAGAACATTGGACCTACAGAGCTGTTACTCAAGCTGTCAAGGAATGATGCAATGACCATTGCCACTCCCATTAATTTTCAGCTCAGCAGCAGAATGCCCTTCAATGATCTGAATTAAAACACAAAATGAAAGATTATACTGTTAAAATTAATGGGCTAAATGATTGTTCACAGTCCTCCATGGTCACATACATTACCATCAGAAAACTTATCACCTACTTAGTGACCTTGTTTGTTGTATTATTACAACTCCAGACATACTCCCAACTAAACAAACTTTCAAAAATTAACGTACAGTTAAAAAGCAGCAGGAGATAATTAGCAACATTAATGAGGCTGCTTACTGGATTCCACAACAATAACTTTCACAGCAGGAGAGTCAGGCTATTTTTATGTCAAATATGCTTACTCTTAGCATTTCTTAATTACTTTTGGTATCTTCCTGTATCTCAATGTAACCTCCAGGTGTCCTATAGCTCCCCAAATTGACCATCAATTATAAAGAGGTCATATTGAAATACACTGATAGACCCACAGTGCTCTTCTTCTTTGGCAAAGGTTATGAACTATTTTGAAAGGAATTATAGTCAGAGGGATTAAGATAAATCTCAACACCTTGCTTTGTTTTTAACTGAGCAAAACCAATTTCCTCAAATAGAAGAAAACTTACAAAAATCATTTCTTGGAAATCATTGTCATCAAAAGATCAGATTAATATTTTTGTAAATAAAATTGTTTTACTTTCTAATCAGAGACAAACTGAAAACATTCCAATATCCTTGAGAAATTTATTAAATGCACATAATTAGCTTTATGCAACTCTACTTTTTATGAAAATTTAATATTGACTTTTTAATTTTTCACCTATTATATCATTTCTCTCAATGATTTGAACACCTCAAAGACATTCTAGAACTAATAGTATCAAGCAAGAGGTATATTTAATATTTGCTGAAAAATATTTTGTATTATCCAGTTCAAATATTAATGCATGTTTATGAAAACACCAGTGCAAAATTATTTTTATAACCAGTTTTTTACTAAAGAATTCATTTCTAAAATACATAGAGAAATGAGTCAAATTTCTAAGAAGACAAGTCATTGCCCAATTGAAAAATAGTTAAAGTGTACAAGTAGGAAGTTTTCAGATAAAGAAATTATCTATAGTCATGTGAAAAAATGCTCTACTACTATTTACTAGAGAAATTTAACTTAAAACAACTCTGAGAAACCAGTTCATATCTATCAGATTGACTAATATTCTAGAAAAATAAAATCATAAATGTAAGAGAGGATATGAGAAAAACCTGGATACGAATGTACTTTTGGAGTTATCAAAAGTTCCAAACTTCTTGGAGAACAATTTGGAACTGTGACCATAGCATACCTTTTGATACAGCAATACCACTAAAAGTTCTGTATTTCAAAAAGATCATAAAAAGGAGATAAACATTATGTGTGCAAAGGAATTCATAGATAATTATTTTCATAATCAAAACAATTCGAAATAGGAGGGATACCAATCAGTGGGGGAAAGTTGTGGTATATGAATGCAATGAAATTCTGTTCAAAAACTGATGAGTAGGCAGATTTCAGAAAAATCTGAAATGCAGCAAATGCTGAGTGAAGTGAGAAGAAGAATGAGAATATTATGCACCTTAATAGAAACATTGCATTTTGGCCAATTATGACAAACTTAAAATTTTGAGTTGTACCATGTTTAAAGACAATTGTGAAAGAATTGTTCTAGAAAATGCCATCCACATCCAGAGAAAGAACTATGAAATCTGCATGCAGGTCAAAGCATATTATTTTCACTTCTCCAAATTTGTTGGATTTCCTTTTGTTTTTTTTCTATTAGTTCCCCTTTTTTGTACCAGTTATTCATTCACAGCATGATAATATGGATAAAAGTATAAAATTATTGTACATGTATAACTTTTATCAGATTTCTTTCTATTCCAGGATGAGGGAGAGAAGGTGGGTGGGAGAACACTTTTTCAAAAAAGGTATGTTGAAAATTATCTTTACATTTATTTAGGATAAACAAATAAATATTTTTACTTTAAAAGAAAAAAATGCAGTCTCTATTCTCTTGAAATTTACACCCAACTAAAGGAATACATAATTAACTATAATCTAATGCAGTTTAAGGGAGCTATAATCTCAATGATGCATGTACTCTGGTTTATGGTTCATGATGTAACCCACTGATAATTTTTCATTCAATATACTTCTTTCTCATGTTTTCCAAGAGACATGATCTGTCCATTATTCTTGGAGTAATTTTTTCTAAATGTTTTAACATTCCACATGTCCCAATTCAATACTCAGGAGGTATAGTTATTATTCTTCATTATTATTATTACATGATCAGTGAATATTCTCTTCAGTAATGATTCAGTAATAACACCATTCTTCCAGTCTTATAAGTTTACAACATTGACATTGAGGATCATGAATATACTGCTGGAAAGCCAAGGTGTCTGGATGAAGCTAGCATCCTCCCAGAGCCTTTCCACACACAACATTAAATGAAGCCTCTACAAGAAAAGATGGAAACAAGTTTTCAATAGTATTCATCATGGAGTATCTTCAGTGAAGGTCTGTATCTTCAGGGGGGGGAAAGGGGAAGTAAAACCCAGCTAGACTGAGATACTGAAAAAATAGCAGGAGGATTTTTCCTGGCAGTTAGAAAACATCACAGATTCTGACAGTCAAATAGCAAGCCAACAGGTAGGGTCTTAACCTTAAACAAAGTCTGAACCCCAGGAACATTGGGGAAAAAGAGAGGATTGTATTGGGAACAAACCATAGTCAGAGAATGGATATAAAGGAGAAAATAAATCTTTGCATGAGTAATGCCTAGACCACATATGCCACATCCTAGCCAGTAATAAGTCCATCAGTATGAAAAGCATGGGTATATATTCCCTATAACCAAGGAACAGAACTCAACCAATAAAAATGAGCAAAAAAAAGGCAAGAAGTCACTATGTAAATAGAACTGATAAAGATGCCATTCAAGAAGGTAAAAGCCATGAAAAATTTTTGACATAGGAAGTCTCAAAGAGCTCTATGTACAGGACTCAAATGCAAAATCTTGTAGAAAACCTTAAAAAACTATTTACATACCAAAGAGTAGAAAAAGGAAAGTAGAAGAAAAAAAAAAAGAAATGAGAGGTATGCAGGAAAATCATGAAAAACTGAGGAAGGAAATCAACCCCTTTAAAAGTAAAAATAACCAACTTGAAAAAAGAACACAACTCTTCAAAAAACTCAAATTGACTAACTCAAAAAGGAATGTAAGTCATATAAAAGGTAAATGAACGAACTGGAAGGAGAATTCAAATCAGCAAAAAGTAAAATTAATCAACTTCATAAGGATGTACAAAGCATAAAATACTTAAAAATTACAACTGGACAAATAGGAAGCAATGAATCAAAGACATACCAAGTTTTCATCAAATGATGTCAAAAGGCTGAAAAAAATTGAAGAAAATGTAAAGTGCCTTTTAGGAAAAAATGAGCTACCTGCAAAATAGATCCGTAAGGGATGATTTACAAATTATTTGTCTTCCAGAAAGCCTAGATATAAAAAAAAATCCTGGAAAAATATTTTAGGAACCTATCATGGAAAACTGACCAAATCTGCTAGATCAAGAGGACAAAAATCACTGAATGAATATGAAGAATTCCTCCAGAAAGAGACTCCAGGGTAAAAACTCCAAGGACTATCATAGTCAATTTCCAGAATTCTCAAATAAATGAGAAAATACTGCAAGCAGTTAAAAAGAAGCAATTTAAATTCAAAGAAAACACAATCAGAATTACAAATTATCAGTTTCTACATAGAAGGAGCAGAGGGCCTGGAATATGATATTTCAGAGTGCAAAAGACCTTGAATTACGACCAAGAATTTACAATCCTGCAAAATTCAGCTATTCTGTAAGGAGAAATGATGCATTTTCAATGAAATAGAGATCTTCCAAAATTTCCAGATAAAAAGACCAGAAATGAACAGAAAATTCAATCTTCAATTACAAGTCTCAAGAGTTGCATTAAAAGGTAAATGAAAAGGGGAAAAATAAAAACAAATGTTAGTCAAGAACAGTAAATTTCTTACAAACCTAGAAGGGAAGATAGCACTCATAAGTCTTGAGTATTATATTTCTCAGGATTTTTAAAGAGTTGAATATAGTTGAACAGATTTTAGTTAGGGGATATGGGTATGGTTGGTTCTTGTCCTTCTATTGAAGAAGAGCAAAATGACATCACTATGCTTCAGACAACAGTGACTGATCAGACCATTATGGGTTCATGAATCTCTACCACAGATCTTGCAAAAATAGTTCAAGTGAAAAGCTGAGGTGTTTACTCTGAACTTATGTATCTCATGTTTCCTTTGATTTATTTTAATTCTATCTTGCTCATAGAACTGAGCACTTTTCCTGATGAGGAAATCTGCTGTTCTGAGGTCCTATGCCAGTGTCTCCCATACTTTACAATCAATAACAAAGTTCTTAAAAAGACCTTCAGGGTGTCCCAGTATTTACAGTACTTAGAGGCTCTGTACCTAATTGAATCAGAAGTGAATTTTCTTTACTAGATACCCAAGGGCTTGTGCAACCATAGGAACAGAGGGTAGAAATTCCTTAGAAGGGTTGGACATAAAATGATTAGGGAAAAAATGATCTTGATTCATATTTTAATTAGCAATGGCTTAAGTATTATGATTAAGGATCTAAAGGTACAGATGAGAGAGATTATAACCAATATTTTGGTTTGGGGGGTATAATGCTTTGTTTGTATAATTATAGAGTTGAAAGGAGAGAGTATCTTTAAAGAATATCGATATGAAAATAATATAAAGAGATTTTGTTTTGTTTAATGCTTTGACTACAGTTGGAGTGAATAGTGAAATGATTTGGCATTGCATGATGCTTTGGCGCATGAGGATTATATGTATATTGTGGGTACTTGAAAAAGGCAGTAACATATAAAGGGATTATAATTTGATGTGATTCATGACTCTTGAGAAGTGGATTTCTAAATGAGAAAGAAGGGAGGGTACTTAGTGACTATGTGGAAATTGTGCTTATCAATCAATCAACCATTCAATCTTTGATTGATTGTCCATTGATAGTACTTCTATCAGGTCAGACAGAAGAAGAATTTGATAAAAGGGATGCAAGTAAAAGAGTTAAAACAATAAAAACATAAAAAGCAGGATAAGACTAGGCATTAGTGGATAAATAACACCAGGTGAAGAAGGATAAAAAACAATTATGATAGAGGTAAAGAAGGGAGAGTGTGAACACTGAGTAAATTCTATTTGACAGAATTGGCCCAGAGAGGGAACTGCATTCATTCCCATTTGGGTTTAAAAATTGATCCTACTCTGCATGGAAGTGGGGGACGGGGATAAGGGAAGAAGGGACTGAGAGAAGGGAAGGTGAGCTATAAGTGAAAATAAATGAAAGTTAAAATGTAAAGAAAAGTTAAAAGG
Source organism: Macrotis lagotis (assembly GCF_037893015.1). NCBI lineage: Eukaryota > Metazoa > Chordata > Mammalia > Peramelemorphia > Peramelidae > Macrotis > Macrotis lagotis. Next base: position 171,114,648 of record NC_133663.1, on the reverse strand, counting down.
GAAAAGGAGTGAATCATAGGTAAAGAGAAATAAGAGGAAAGGACAGAGAAAAGAGCAAATGGGGAAAGAAAACAAGGAGGGAAATAAAGAATTAGCAATCTTAATTGCAAATATGAATGGGATGAATTCTCGCATAAAATGGAAGTAGATAGCAGAATGGATTAAATACAAGAATTCTACAATTTGCTATTTAAAAGAAATACATTTGATGCACAGAGACAAAGATAAGCACTGGTTAAAGGTAAAAGAATGGAACAAAATATATTATGCTTCAGTTGAAGTAAAAATAAATCTGGATTAGTGATATGACCTTAAGACTGGGCAAAAGCAAAAATATACTTCATTAAAACTGATAAGTAATGAAAATACATCTATTTTGGGATGGCTAGGTGGTGCAGTGAATAGAGCACCGGCCTTGGAGTCAGGAGTACCTGGGTTCAAATCCGACCTCAGACACTTAATAATTACCTATCCGTGTGGCCTTGGACAAGCCACTTAACCCCATTGCCTTGAAAAAATCTAAAAAACAAATCTACATCTATTTTAAAAGTCATAATAGACAAGGAAGATATATCATTCTTAAACATATATGTGCCTAATGGTATAGCATCCAAATTCTTAGAGAATTTTATTTTGTTTATTAAGTTAAAAGGAGTCATAGAGAGGAAAACTGTAATGAATGGGAATCTCAAAGTCCCTCTCTCAGAACTAGATATATTTAACTACAAAATAAGCAAGAAAGTAGTTAATAAGGTAAATAAATCTTAAAAAACTTAGATATGGTATAATTCTGCAAAAAAAGTGAATGAGGATAGAAAACAATATATCTTTTTTCTCAGCAGTACAAGGCACCTATAACAAAATTAACCATGGACTAGGGCACAAAAACCTTATGATCAAAAGCAAACTGTTAGAAATAATAAATGCACACCTTTCAGATCAAGATGCAATATACATGTAATGAAAAGTCATTGGAAAACAAACTAAAATTAACTGGAAGATAAATAACTTAATTTTAAAAAGTGAGTGGAACAAACAAAAAATGATAGAAATAATCAGTTACTTCATGCAAGAAAATGATAGCAATGAGACATCATACTAAAATTTATGGGGTGCAATTTTTAGGGGAAAATTTGCATCTTTAAATTATTTTATGAATAAAATAGATAAGAGTTTAATGAATTGGGAATGCACATAAAAATTGTAAAAAGAACAAATTGAAGATCCCCAATTAAATAGAAATTAGAAATTCTGACAAATTAAGGGAGAGTTAAATGAAACTGAAAGCAAGAAATTCACTGACTTAATAATTAAAACTAACAGCTGGTGTCATGGAAACATAAACCAAATAAAATAGGTAAACATTGGGTTTATATGATAAAAAAGAAAAAAAAAGTAGCCATTGTTGAAAAAGAACAAAAATGAACTCACCACCAACAAGAGGAAATGAAGATGTGATTCAGAATTAATTTGTGAAACTGTATGCCAATAAATTTAAAAAGTTGAGTGAAATTAATGAATATTTACAAAAGTATAAACTGTCCAGATTAAAAAGAGAGGTAATAATAACATATTTAAATTTCCCTTTGTCTAAAATAGAAATTAAAGAAACCATCAATAAAATTCCAAAGAAAAGTCCACAGGACCAACTGGATTTAAATAGGAATTCTACCAAACATTTAAAGGAATAATTAATTCCAAATCTATATAAATTATTTTTTAAATATGAGTTCTGACAAATTACTTCTAAATATGGTGCTGATATCAAAATCAGGAAGTGACAGAATAGATGAATAATATTATAGACCAATTTCCCTAATGTGTATTAATTCAAAAATCTTAAATGAAATTTTAGCAAAGAAATTACAGCAAGTTATTACTAAGATAATATACCATGATCTGGTAGCATTCATGCTAGAAAGGGAGGGATGTTTCAATATTAGATAAACACTCAACATACTTGAACATATCCATAACAAAACAACAGAAATCATTTTTTATCTCAATAGATGCTCTAAATGCCTTTTACAAAATATAACATCCATTCCTATGAGAAAAACTAGAACATATAGGAATAAATTGAGTTCTCCTTAAAATAATAAGCAGTATCTATCTACCACCATCATCAACAAATATTATATGTAACAGAGATCAATCAGCAGCATTTCCAGTAAGATTGGGATGAAACAATGATGTTCATTATCACCAGTATTATTCAGTATATTATTATAAAGTTAGCTTTAGAATTTAGAGAAGGGAAAAGAATTGAAGGAATTAGAATTTGCAGGGAAGGTGCAAAATTTTCACTCTTTGCAGATGATATAATGGTAAGCATAGAGAAAGCAAGAAAAATCATATTGAAACAATTAATTGAAATAATTAATAACTTCAGCAAAGTGGTAGTATTTAAAATAAACCCACATAAATCATCAACCTTTCTATATAAGAAGAACAAAGCCCAAGGACATGAGATAGAAAGAGAAATTCCATTTAAAATAACTACAGACAAAATTAATTACTGGAAATCTACCTCCCAAGACAACTCAAAAACTTTGAACACTATTCAACATCTCTTCTCACCCAAATTAAGTCAGACCTAAATAATTGGAAAAATGTCTATTACTCATGATTAGGTTGAACTAATACATTAAAAATGGGAATTCTACCCAAATTAAATTAATTTTTCAGGTGCTGCATCAATCAAATTACATAATAAACAAATAGTAACAAAATTCATCTGGAGCAACAAAAGGTCTAGAATATCAAGGGAGTTGAAAAAATATCAAGCAAGATGGCCTTGCTCTGAATGAACTAAAACTATACTATAAAGCAACAGTCATCAGAACTGTTGGGTACTGGTTAAGAAATACAATATTCAACTGGTGGAATAGGACAGATTCAAAAGAAACAGTAGTAAATTACTATAGTAATGTTTTGTTTGACATACTCAAAGATATTGGTTTCTGGGATTAGGACTCATTATTTGATGAAAATTGTTAGAAAAACTGGACAATAATATAACAAAAACTAGGCATAGACACAAATCTCACACCCTATAGAAAAGAAAGCCAAAATGGATTCAGGATTTACAAATAAATGGTGAAACAACAGACAAATTAACAGATCAAGAAATAAGCTTTCTGTCAGATCTATGGAAAGGGAGAAATTTATGACCAAGGAGGAAATATAGTATATTATAAATTGCAAATTGAATGATTTCAACTGAATTAAATTAATAATATCCCCCCCCCCAAAAAAAAAAAACAATGCAATCAGGAGTAAAAGGAAAACAGAAAGCTGTGAAACAATTTTTTCATACCTCAGGAACTGATAAAGGTATCATTTTTAAATTATATAGATAATTGAATAAAACTGATAAGGTTACAAGCCACTCCCCAGTTGATACAGGGTCAAAGGATATGATGAAGCAGCTTTAAATGAAAAAAAAGTTAAAGCTATATATAGTCATATAAAAAACTTCCAAATTATTATTGATTAGAGAAGTTCAAATTAATGTAATTATGAAGTACCAGCTCATACCCATCAGATTGGTTAAGATGACCCAAAGGGAAAATGATCAATGTTTTGGTTCTTGAATGATTGGGACAATAATGTATTGTTAGTGGTTGTGAACTAATCCAAACATTCTGTAGAGCTCCCAAAGAGCAATAAAACCAATCATACCCTTTGGACCAGCAATTTCAATTCTAAGCCTATATCCATAAAAAATCATAAGAGAGAGGCAAAAGTCCCACATTTTACAAAATATTCATAGAAGTCTTTTTGTAGAGGTAAATGATTTGAAATTGAGAGGATGCCCATCAATTATGGAATGTCTGAAGAAATATACGTATTTAATGGAGTATTTTTTTTCTTTTTTGTAAGAAACCATGAATGGCTAGACTCTGAAGAAGCATGGAACAAATTATAGGAATTGATACTTAGGGAAGGGAGCAGAACATAGAGAACATTGCATACATTAACAACATCTTTGTGAACTGATGGATGCAGCTAATCTAAGTCATTCAGAAAGCTAGAACAACCTGGAACCCCTGTAATCAATAATGCTATCCATATCCAGAGAAAGCAAACTAAAACAAAACAACAACAGAAACCCCATAGAATCTAAATGAACACTATGTTCTCTTATTTTAATCTCTCTCATTTTGTTTTTCTTCCTTTTTCAATGATTTTCTTTCCTTTCTGTTAATCCCAATTCCTCATACAGAAAACGGCTAATATGTAGACATGTAAAAACAAATGTATATGTACAATGTTTACCAGGTTGTTCACTGGTGAGAGGAGAGGCCCAGAAAGGGAGGGTAGGAGGAAATCATGTTGCTTATAAATATGCATATACATGTGGAAGAATCTTGACAAAATTTCATAGCATATAATTTATACTATATAATAAATTGTCAATTGGAAAAAAAGAAAATATAATAAAATCATGGAATATATCCTTTTATTTAAATAAAGAACAACTATGGTTTAAAAGAGTTTAACTGAATTTCCCAAGGTCATACAGCTAGTGAATATTTGCAACAATATTAAAATCAAAGTCTTCTTGACTCCAACAACAGCAGTCCAGCTATAAGTTTATCCTGTCTCTTTTTCCTTCAGTCCCAATATTCCTTCACATTCTTTAACAAATTAGCTGTCAGATAAAAGACCTTCTTTATTCTCTCTGTCTCTCATATCTCTTATCTTTTTATTACTTATATGGTCAACACTTTGGTTCAGGGTTCCATCATGTCTTGCTTGAACCATTTCAGTTACACTGTTATTGGACTCCCTCATTCAATTCTCTTTTGACTGCTTCATAAAATAATAAGGTCATTTTTTTTTCCTTCAATGTTGCTGATCTTTCAAGGTCAATACCCAATTCAATAAAATCCAACAATTCCATTGATCATTGTAGTCTATAATATACTTACCACTTCTGTCTTTTGGGGTTATTTTGTCTTTTATGAACCTGGTACAGGCTTACCTTTCCAAATCCATTCAGGTATTATTATGCTTCCTGAACTCTTAAGGTCTAGCCAAAGGGGTCTTAATATATTAATACCATACTCCATCTTCTATCTTAATGCCTTTGAAGTGTCTATCCTAATTGCTCAGCCATCCCTCCCATTGGCCTCATGGAATCATAGAATTCCTTTTTCTTTCCAGATATATTTCAATTAGACCAAGAAATATTCTATCTCTCAAATTCTATCCTCTTAGGGAAAAGGAAGAAATTTTTGCACTAATAACATCAATGCAGTTAAAAAGAGAAGGAAAACAGAAACCTGGAAAATAATTTTCACAGCTAGTGGTTCTTATTATGGTCTCATTTCTAAAATATCTAGAGAATTAGCACAGCTAGGTGGTGCAGTGAATAGAGTACTGACCCTGCTGTATAACTTTAGCCAAGTCATTTAATCCCATTGCCTCACAAGAATAAAAAAGTGTGTGTATGTGTATGTATATGTATATGCATATGAATATGCATATGCATATGCATATGTATATGTATATGTATAATTGATCCAAATTAATAAGGTTACAAGTCATTACCCAATTGATAAGTGAACAAAGAATAAGAACAAAATGTAGATTAAAATTTCATGTAATCATATGAAAAATTTTTCAAATAATTATTGAATAGAGAAAACAGATTAAAACAACTCTGAGGTACCGCCTCACATATATCAGACAAAAAAGGAAAATGATATATATTGGAGAGATTGTAAGAAGGTTGGGACATTAAAGCACTGTTGGTGGAGTTGTGAACTAATTCAACCATTTTGGTGATCAATATTGGACAATGTCCAAAGAGAAATGAAACTGATCATACTCTTTTGACTCAGTAGTAACAATGTTAGACCTGTATCTGGAAGAAATAATAAAAAAAAATTGGGAAAAGTCTCACATGGTCAGAAATATTTGTAGCAGCTCTTTTTGAAATGGCAAAGAATTGAAATCATGGAGATACTCATCAATTGAGGATGTTTTGGTATATGAATTGTTTGTAATACGATTTTTCTAAAAGAAAATGTGAATGGTCAAACTTTAGAGAAGCATGGAAAGAATTACATAAACATGTAAGTTGATCACTTAGGATGAATGTACTTCCTCTTAGCAGTGAGATCTAGGAAAACCCAAGGAGACCTGTTATAGACAAGGCCATCCATATTCAGAGGGAGAAAAAAAAAACTATAATCTGAATGGATACCATGTTCACTTTCAAAAACTTCTTATCCCATAGGTATATTTCTTTCCCATAATCCTAATTCCTCATAGAAAAAATGCAAATATGTATAAATATATGAAATACAAATACATTATACATGTACTAGTTTTATCATACTGCTTGCAACTGAGGGGATAGTGTGTGAAGGGATGGTGAAAAAAAGTGTAACATAAATGTGCAAGTAGGAAAAAAAGAGATGATGATGCATGATGAATGATGTTTTTTATGATATTCCAAATATTAGTAGTCTTCTTTCCCCAAACTATTTTATATGCATTTTGTGTTTACTCTATATTCATTTGTCTATATACAAATATACATTCTGTATATGCACATATGCACATATACATATATAAACATATATATTGTCTTCTCCAACAGACTTAAAGCTTTGGAGATAATATTTGTTTCATATTTATACTTATATGTCTAGTACTTAGCATAATAAATATAATGAAATGCTTTAAAAAAGCTTGCTGATTGATTTCTTTCTTCCATAAGTTCTAGAATACTCATATCAGGGATTTTTCACTTTGGATTCATTGATCCCAAGGGCTTCATGAGTAGATTTCAGTGATCTATAAATCTGAAATGGAAAACAATAATTTCATGATCCTCTAATTGAAATTTCATATTGCTTTCTCTTAATTAAAAAATTCTATTAAGAGGTCCATAGGGATCACCATTCTTAAGAATTTTTCCATGACTCAAATTAAGAATCTTTCATTTTGCGTTGTCATGCTACTTTCAACTGCCTTTTATTCTGCCTTTTAAATATAATGATTTTCAGTGTCTACTATTTGGAGTATATCATTCAGAATAATATTTTTGATAAGAGGATGGGTCAAGTAATACTGAATGTCAAAGGTGGAACATAATTTCCCCAATATAGTTTATTCTTTTGACTTCCTCATATGCAATTGTATACCTCTTTGAAAATCTACATCTATCTGAATTTTTGTTCTGATAGACTAATGTACAAATTATATGTCATATTACAGATAATGTTTTTTAACCACTTAATTGTTTTTCCTCTTGAGATTGCTGGACATTCTTGAATGACACTGTATCATTAAAAAAATTAAACTTGGTCTCTGAGGCTTGATTCATTCAGTTTAATATTGTTCCTTTTCTTGTTATTGTTGTTGTTTATTTTTTGCAAAGCAATTATATTAAGTGACTTGCCCAAGGTCACATATCTAGGTAATTATTAAGTGTCTGAGGTAAGATTTGAACTCATATCTCCTGACTCCAGGACGAGAGTCACTGCAGCACCTAATATCCTCTCTTATGCCCCTAATATGATTCTTAAACAAGAGTCATTGAAGAAAAAGTGGGGAACCTTTTTTGCTGCCAGGGTCAATTGAATGATTATAAAATCATTCATGAGCTATATTTTGTCAAACTTTCAATTAATTCATGCTTAAAAAACTCCCATATTTATTGAATTTTGTGTCCTAGTTTTGGTTGTTTTACCATTTCAGACCAATATAGCCTGTGGGTGGAGGTTTTCTCCACTCCTGATTTAAAGAGAAATGGATTATGCTTGAATTCTGTGTAGGATGTCACAAATATTTTTGATAAGCTTATAAACACAATTTTTGTGTCTTGATTTATTTTGATAGAGGATAATTAAAAAATATATCTCATTGAATTGCCACAGAATTTCCTATGATCTTTACATAATCAAAGAAGATATTTTATTAATGAAGAACCATGAAGGTAGAATTTTTGCTTTTGGAACTTGACTTTCCAGCCTTTTCTACAATTCCTCTGAAATTTATTCATCCTTGTGGGTAACTCCCTTCTGAATTTTTCACAATGATGGTTTCCTTTGGGGCAGCTAAGTGGTGCAGAGGATAGAGCACTGGCCCTGGAGTCAGTAGATTCTGAGTTCAAAACTGGATTAAGACACTTAATAATTACCTGTGTGACCTTGGGCAAGTCACCTAACCCCATTGCCTTGCAAAAAAGCAAACAAAACAAATAAAAGAAAAGAAAGTATCCTTTGACCATATGCTCTTTTTTCCTGATTTCTTGGTTCTCCCCAGAACCTTCATTTCTAGGAAAATAGGCAAACTGGCAATAACTTTATCCCACTGCAGACTGTACTCTTGAATTTCCAGACCTCTTTACCATACTCACCAAAGATGTTATCTTTCCTCCCTCTCCCTATTATGCTTTTCAGTTCCTTTTTATGTATTTTTCCCCTTCATTGAAATGTATGTGCCTTCCACTTCTAATTATATATTTTCAGGACTAGAAAATTGCAAACGTATATGCTTGCTTACTTGACTGTGTACTAAAATTCATTTTTTTTGGATTCAACATATAAGAACAATAATATTTTATATACCTTAATATTTCAGTATACTGTGTGGCTCAAAAATAAAGGAACTAATTATAAACTATATTTGAAAAATAAAGGAAAAAAAAAGACCCTAATCAGATTTTTCCCCCCTTCTCACATATTTGATCAAGGAGGATTTTGAGTCATACATGTATATTATTTTCACAAAAATTCTATATGAGGAAAAAACATAAAACTGTAGTTAGTCCAACATTTATGTTTATAAAGTCACACTATCCCTAGAATAAATTTTTTCACTTTGTGAACCATTGTGTTTTTACTCTTAGGTGCATTTTGTGTTCTACATGGCATTTTTTTTCATATTGCATAAAAAAGAATTGAGTTTTTAGGGATTATATGAAGATACAAGTATATTTCTTTCTTGTTATTGTCTATTAGTCATCTTCCCTCCAGTTGATATATAAATGCTCTCTGAGTGATCTGCCTTACATGATCTCAAGAAAAATTTTCTATACATATTATGACTTTACCAAACTTTACTATTTTATGAGAACATGAAACATGTTATATTATTCCATCTTTATTTGTCTAATTTTGCAAATGGGCTTTCATAAGTCTAGTAGAGGAATATATTCAATAACATAGCTATATGTTTATATGTTTATATTTATGTATGAAAAAATATTTATACATTATTCTTTAAGATTGAATCTACCAGCACTTGCATCTTATCTGTCCATTTTGCCTCTCTGATTAGACCCTAGGACTTGAGGGCATTGCCATGAGTTCCAGGCTTTCTATTTAAAGAGGGAGTTCAGCATTTTTCCTCCACATTTCCCACAAACTACATTGCTTTTAGATATCTCTGGAACTCTCCATCATTCTTTCCTTCCCCAAGAAAGTCATAATTATGTTGCAAGAATTTATTTGTCTAGTAGTCAACTTCATCAAAACATTCTGCCTTCTATAGTTATACCTTACTAAAGAACAAAGACTCCAGAACTTTTTTTGAAAGGAGGCTCATCATTTTTTCCTCTACATTTTTTCATAAGCTAAAATAGTTTCATTTTTTTCTGCAATTAGTCATTATGCCTCCTTGCCAGGCACTTTCTTTCCCCACCTCCTGCCACTATTTTCTCTTTATGTGTAGCTTTCTTACATTAGGTTGCAAGTTCCTTGAAGACAGGGACTATATCTGTTTTTATTTATATGAATTTGCCCAGTACTTATCATAACTCCTGTCATAGTATGTGCTTAATAAATTTGTGTTGATATTTCACTGTTTATACATATATAAAAATGTATATATTTAAGTAGTTAGAGAGATAGAGAACTTAGATTTATTTTGATTTAAACATAGTTAATCTTTAAACTACACACACACACACACACACACATATAGATATAGATATGTATGCTTAGTTATAGCTATATGTATAGATGGATAAATACATAGATAGATATCAGTATGTTTCTATCATCTATATCTATATACTCTAAATCTACATAATGTATGCAAAATAGTGGTAATAGGAAAAAAAGACAAAATAGGCCATTTCCACAAGGAGGTTCTATTCTAGGAATGTGATAGGAAAACTCATTAGTTGAGAAGTATATATGCTGTTGAAGGAATAAAATCTGAGAGGGACAGAACTTCTGCAGAAGGGCACTCATATTATAATTTCTTTATGGCTATTTTTAGTTTCAGGTGCCTAAAGGCTTCCAAGTAATTTAAACGTCTTTGGTTTCTTACATTTTTTAATGCTTAAACTTATATTCCATTAGACAACCAAACAGATGCTGGTTTGTAAACTGTCTAAGCTGTCTAAAGTAGAGTAACAAATTTTCCCCAAAAGTTTATTTCTTTTTACTGCATAAAATACAATGATACAATTATAATTGACCTCTTACCTCTCCTTTTCAATAAGCTTGAGGGCCATCTCTTCATTTTTCTGTGATTTTCTATTCATCTGGTTTCATCTATAGTAGAAATAATAATATTAATATCATTCATGTCCTTCACAGGGAGTGTTGTTTAACAAATAGACAAGCATTCCAGAGTCAGGAATATATAAGAGGTGATACATAAGAACTTCAAATTAGTTGGAGTATATAGGTTTGCAGTTTAACATATGGAAATTAGCCTTATAATAATCTTCCTTAATTTAGCAAATATAAAATTTATTCAATAAAGAATTTTAATAAACGAGTCATTATTGATCGAAAGAACAATTAAATATTTTGGAGCTTCAAATTAATAGAACCAAGTAAATTTTTAAAAATTATATCATTCACATGTGTCTTTTTTAATATTTGACTCTTCATAGTTCTCATATTTCTACCTGACATCTAGTATTTTTAAAAAGAAGGGGAAAAAAGATGAACAAAGGAAACATTGGCAAAACTACATAATATGTAGAAAAATTCTGACATTATATGCAATATTCCACAGTCATGCATAATTCTCTACTTTTGAAAAATAGTAGAATAGAGTATTTTCCTATTTTTTTATTCAAGGATAATATTGGTCATTATAATTCAATATTATTGTTTAATTTCATTTTTATAGTTGAAGAACACTTATTTTCTATCTCATTCATCAAATTAAAACATTTGTAACATAAAATTTGTTTTCAATTTTTGTTATTTTTATGTCATTTTTCATTCATCTTCTTTATTATTTCCTTAGTTCTGCAATGATTAAGACCATGGTTTTTATAAAAATGAGTCTCTTCTACATTCACATATCAAAATGTTTATAGCCATTTTATAGCTATCTATTTTGTTTCCAACTCTTTGCTGTCCCAATAAATATGGCTACAAATATATTGTTGTCTATACAGTCTTTTTTGCCATGGACCTATTTGAAATACATACCAGCTGTGAAATCTCTGGATCAAAAAAAATTAATATTTTAACACATGATTTTGAATAATCTAAAATGTTTGTATCAAATCTCATATTTCCTTAAAACATTTTAGTTTTGCCATGGTTTTATTATCCATACAAGACTGAATATTTGATTCTTTTGAGATTTTTTTTCCTTTGCTAGGTGCAAGGTCTTTATAAATAAGTGTAATATTTACCATTATTGTGAACAGTCTATAGTTTTTCATTTAATATCTATTTTTATAGCCTGAAAGTATTTATATATTAAGAGGTTGTATTCAGTATTATATATTTCTTATTTTTAGTGTATGTACTGGTTAGATAATAAATAGATTCATATAGGAAATATTTAATGCAAAGATTTATATGATGTATTTTTCCTCCAAGTAATTTGGGAATAAATAAGATTAATGAAATACCAGAACTAAACTTGTCATTAGAAGGGAGAAAAATCATGTCAGTATTGAATATTCTCATCCATAAGATAAATAATTCTCATTTCCTTCAATTGTTGCTTATATCAAATGAAATTGAGTCTGATTGCTCTACTCCTGACATTTCAAGTTTATCCATACCCTTCCTCTTTTGTGGCATACGAAAGTGCATATAATGATTCATATGTGATCTTCCTAATGAAAAGTATACATATATTATCCTCCCTATGATTTTGGTCCCTATGCCTCCTGCATAAGTTATAATTAAAGTTACTAGATTCTTTACTCTCCTGACCAAAGAGGGTGTGATCTAGCTATGCTTTCTTCATTCTAGATTCTCTAAAGCATTTCTCTCTCTCTCTCTCTTTTATCATACTTACTTAATTAGCACTGCTCATTAATATTTGTCTATACAAATTCTCTGACAATATCTTGAAGTTGCTGGGGTTATTTTCCAATTCACTATGCAAAGATATTTCTTAAAAATATTTTATTTTCAATTAATGTAACAAAACAATCATATTATGAAAATATAACAGATTATTGCAAATGAACTCACAAATTTATTATGCATTACCTACCATTCATTTTCAATTTATAATACAATTATCATGTAAATTTTATTTTTCCCCTTTCTTTTTTTCCACCTCTTCCCTTCCCTCCTATTCTAGAGATGCCTATCATTATAATTAAAGACTCTTGAAAAGTTTACTTTTAATTAGATAGAAGAGGGGAGGGAACTAAGTGATTTTGAAGCAATACTGCTTATCAATGTTTCAATGAGTCTGAGATGGTACTTTGATAACACTTTGAGTTTACAAGCATTCAATTAATGAAACTGTGATTGATACGACCTGATCAAGAGTATATGAGAGATGAATAATTCTAGGTGAAGATGCAAAATAATTAATGATTTTAGAGGGAAAGATGGGAGAGTATGAATATCGAGGTAACTCTATTCTATAGATTTGCCCCAGAAAGAGAATACAATAAATTTCCACTTTGGTTTAAAAATTTATCCTACACTACAGGAAAAGGAGAGGAGAAGGGGGAAGGGAAAGATAAGGGAAAGAAGGTCTGAGAAAAGGAAAGTCAAAGATATAAGTGAAAATCAACTTAAAGTTAGATTTTAAAAGAAAATTAAATGAGAAAGAGAATAAACTTCTGGTGAGGAGGAATAAGAGGAAAGGAAAGAGAAAAGTATAAATGGGGAAAGATAGCATGGAGGGAAATATAGAATTAGCAATCTTAACTGTAAGTGTGAATAGGAAGAACTGTCCCATAAAATGGAAGCACAAAGCAGAATAGATTAAAAACTAACATTCTACATTATGTTGTTTACAAGAAACACATTTGAAACAGAGAAATACATACAGGGTAAATGTAAAAGGATAATGCAAAATATATTTTGTTTCAACTGAAGAAAAAAATCAGGGGTAGCTATCCTGATCACAAATAAAGCAAAAGCAAAAATAGATCTCATTAAAAGGGATAAGGAAGGAAACTCCTTCTTCTTAAAAGGCACCATAGGTAAGAAGGCTATATCATTATTAAACATGTGTAAGCACCTAGTGATATAGCACCCAAAATTAAGTAGAGGAAAAATTAATTGAATTACAAAGAGACATAGAGAGCAAAACTTTAAGAATGGGGGATCTCAACCACTTTCTTTCAGAACTAAATAAATCCAACCATAAAGCAAACAATATGGAAGTTAAGAAGGGGGATGAAAAATTAGAAAACTTAGATATGGTAGATCTCTGGAGAAAACTGAAATGATATATAAAAAATATATCTTTTTCTTTTCAGTACATGGCACCCATACCAAAACTGATCATGTACTGGGGTTTATATTCAAATAACAAAAGCCAGAAATAATAAATGTATACTTCTACATCAAGATGGAATAAAAATTACAAGTAATAAAAGGTCTTGAAAAGATAAACCAAAAATTAATTGGAAGTTAAATAACTTAGCTTTCAATAATGAGTGAATTAAACAGCAAATCATAGTAAAAATCAATATTTCTGTCCAAGCAAAGGATAATGAGATATCATACTGAAATTTATGAGATATAGCCATGGCAGTTTTGAGGGAAAACTTTATAGCTCTAAATGCTTATAGGAATACACTAGAGAAAGAAGAGATCAATGAATTGGGTATGCAACCTTAAAAGTTAGGAAAAAAAACAAATTAAAGATCCCAAATTAATTACCAAATCAGAGGACCTCTGGCCAAGATGGCAGATAGAAAATAGCCACTATGCTAAGGTCTCCTGATCTTCTTTCATATATTATATGAAACAAATCTCTTAACAGAATTCTGGTTGACAAAATCCAGAAAAAGAAGCTAGGAGAAGAACATATATCTCAAGGTTTGTCTTCCAGGACTATGGATGAGCCAGGTGAAGAGAGCAGAAACCATGTCAGGAGGGCTGAGAACTGGGATAACCTGGGATAAGCTATGGAGGTTTTGACTGTTGGGGCTGCAGTCCAAGAGTCCACTGGGGAGCAGAGGTGTTGACTGTGAGACTGATTGTCTTGCGTCTACTTACCAGCAAGGCTGGAGGGCAAGTTCCAGCACACAGTGTGGCTGAACAAACATCTCCTGAGCTCCTCTGAAGTCTGGAGGACTTCAAACTCCATACCTTCATTTCAGCTGGACCCTGTTCCAAGAATAAATGCAATGACAGCACACTTTCCCCCCAGGCTCAGGTATAGGCAGGAGAGCTCCCTCAGCAGTGAATAGGGAGAGTAATTACTTCACCCCAGGGCAAAGCCTACATTGTTCTAGGACAAAAGTATCCAGTAGTGCAACCCACAACCTCCAGGGCAAAGGAAAGAACCTCAAATCAAGGTCATTAACATTCTGGAGGAAACAAACAGGACCCCCTACTGGCCAGCCAACTGGAGTTATTAAACTCAATGCACAAAACCTATATACCTTCAGGCCACTTGGAGTTACAACCCATTAAGTAAAGTTCCTAGTGATCCAAATACCAAACTTCTGTGAACCAGCTCCCCCTTCCACAAAAGAACTTAGGAAAATGAAGAATGGCTAGCAAATGGGGGCTCCATAGAAAAATTCCTAGAAGGTAAAGACCTAACCTGGAAAGATCTAGTACCTGTAAGGAGAATATAACTTGGTTTCCAGCAAAGAAAGACTTCCTTGAAAAAATCAGGAAGGAGTTTAAAAATCAATTGGAAAATTTGGGAAAAAAAAAAAACAAAAGAAGGTTAACATCTTATAACAAAAAAATCATTGGAAAATACAGCTGGACAAATGAAGCAGGGAAATAATTCTCTAATAACCTCAATTGGTCAAAGAGAAAATTCTTTGAAAAATAGAATTGACTAATTGGAAAAGGAGTTGCAAAAGGTAAATGAAGAAAATTCTTCTTTAATAAGAAGAATGGAGTCTGTGAAACTAATGACTTCATGAGACAACAAGAATATGTTAAAACCAAAAACATCAAAAAATAGAATAAAATTTAAAATACCTCATGAGCAAACCCACTGACCTTGAGAACAGATCGAGGAGAGATATCATAGAACCAGACATCAAAACAATTATTGAAAGAATACATCCATTCCCTCTCGAAAGGGATCCCAAAAATAAAACATCAAGGAATATTGTGGCCAAATTCCAAAACTATCAAAGAAAAGAAAATCCTTCAAGCATCCAGAAAGAAACAATTTAGATACCAAGGAGCCACAGAAAGGATTACATAGGACCTGACTGCTTCAACATTAAGTAATCAAAGGGCCTAGAATGAGATATTCTGAAAAAGCAAGGGTTTTGCAAACAAGAATTCACTAACCAACAAAACTGATCCTTCACTTCCAAGGCAAATAATGGACATTTACTGAAATTGGAGACTTCCAACTTTTCTTGAAGAAAAGACCAGAGGTAATAGAAAATCTGGACATCAAACAGGAGACTCAAGAGACACACACAAAAGCTAATAAAGGAGCAGCTAGGTGGCAGAGTGGATAAAGCACCGGCCCTGGAGTCAGGAGTACCTGGGTTCACATCCAGTCTCAAACACTTAATAATTACCTAGCTGTGTGGCCTTGGGCAAGCCACTTAACCCCATTTTCCTTAAAAAAAACTAAAAAAAGGCTAATAAGTGGGGGGGGGGGGGGGGGCTCCGATGAAACTGACTATATCCCTACCTGGGAAAATGACTGTAATAACTCTCAAAAACTGTAACTCTTAGAGAGAATATACATAGGCAGAAATGATGGACACTCATAACTTTTCTGTGACTCAGAATGATTTAAAAAGAATATCTACTTAAAAGGGGGGGACAGTAGAGATGGGAGGATGGAGGAGATTGATTCTGATAAATCTCATTGCATTAAGAGGTACAAAGGACCTATTGCAATAGAATGGAAGAAGGGAGGAGGTGAGAACCACCTGAATCCTACTCAAATGAGATTTGGCTTAATGTTACCATACATACACTTAATCAAGTTGAGAATTTTTTTTCACCTTTTTATTAAAAGGAGAAAAGGGAAGGGGAGGAAGAAAGGGGAAACAAATAGAAAGAAATGAAGGAAGATGGAGCAAAAGGAAAGTGGAAGGAAAGGGGAAGGAAAGGGGAGGGATGTAGGATACAAGAGGGAAAACACACTTAAGATAGTAATTATAACTTTGAATGTAAATGGAATGAATTCTCACTTAAAATGTAAGAGAATAGCAGAGTGGTTTAAAAATCAGAATCCCAGAATATAATGCCTACAAGAATATATATATATATATATATATATATATATATATATATATATATATATATATATATATATACAGAGAGAGAGAGAGAGAGAGAGAGAGAGAGAGAGAGAGTAAAAGTAAAAGGTTGGAGCAAATTATATTTTCCTTCAGCAGAAGTGAAAATGCAGGGGTAGCAATCCTTATCTCAAAGTAGCTGCAAAAATTGATATCTTTTAATGAGATAAAAAAAAAACTGTATCTTCCTAAAAGGTACCATAGAC
This sequence comes from Macrotis lagotis, assembly GCF_037893015.1. NCBI lineage: Eukaryota > Metazoa > Chordata > Mammalia > Peramelemorphia > Peramelidae > Macrotis > Macrotis lagotis. Next base: position 171,097,782 of record NC_133663.1, on the reverse strand, counting down.
AATAAAGTAATTTCACTTCTAAATACATATTCACTCAATGGTACAGCATCCAAATTCTTAGAGGAGAAGATGAAGGAGTTATAGGAAGACATATACAGTAAAATTCTACTAGTGGGAGAAGCCAACTTCCAGCTCACCGATTTAGATAAATCTTACCATAAAAGCACCAAGAAGGAAGTTAAGGGAGTAAAAAGATTGTTAGAAAACCTAGACATGATAGACTTAAGGAGAAAATTGAATAGTGATAAAAATTAATATACTGTTTTTTTTCTGCAATACTGACATTTACAGAAAAATTGACCATGTCCTAGGGCATAAAAACATAATAATCAATTGCAGAAAGGCAGAAATAGTGAATATATCTTTCTCAGATCATAATGCAATAAAATTCATACGTTATATTTGTCCAGGGAGAAATAGATCCACAATTATTTGGAAACTAAATAACCTCATTTAAAAGATTGAGCGGCTCAAGCAACAAATTACAGAAAGAATTAATTATTTCAGCCTAGATAATGAAACTACATAGCAAAACCTGTGGGATATACTCAAGGAAGCTATCAGGGGATATATTATATCTTTAAATGCTTACATGAATAAATTAGAGAAAGAGGAAATCAATGAACTAATTATGGAACTAAAAAAATTAGAGAAAGAAAAATTAAAAACCCCAATTAAATACAAAATTAGAAATGCTAAAAATTAAAGGAGAAATTAATAAAATCAAAAGCAAGAAAACTATTGAACTAATTAATAAAATCAAGAGATGGTTTTATGAAAAAAACAATAAAATTGATAAACCTCTGATCAATTTTATTTAAAAAAGAAAGTAGAAAACCAAATTGCTAGTATCATAAGTGAGAAAGGTGAACTCACCACCAATGAGGAAGAAATTAAAATAACAATTCAGAATCATTTTTCCTAACTGAAAGCTAATAAATTTGATAATCTAAGTGAGAAGGACAAATATCTGCAAAAATATAATTTTCCCAGGTTAAATGAAGAGGAAATTAAATACCTAAATAATCCCATCACAGAAAAAGAAATTCAACAACCCATCAATTAACTGTCTAAGAAAAAAATCTCTAGGGTCAGATGGATTCACAAGTGAATTCTGCTAATATTTAAGGAACAATTGATTTCAATTATATGTAAACATTTTAGAAAAATAATTGAAGAAGAAACTCTACCTAATTCCTTCTGTGATACAATATGGAACTAATACATAAACCAGGAAGAGTCAAAACAGAGAAAGAAAATTATAGAACAATTTCCCTGATAAATATAGATGCAAAAACATAAATAATATCTTGGTAAAGTGATTACACAAGTTATCACTAGGGTCTTATGACCAAACATGGTTTACTTCTAGAGTGCAGGGGTGGTTCAATATTAGGAAAACTGCCAGTATAATTGACTATATCAATAACAAACCTAACAGAAATCATATGATTATCTCAATAGATGCTGAAAATGTCTTTGACAGAAGGCAGTATCCATTCCTACTAAAAACACTAGATATCCTAGGAATAAATGGATTTTTCCTTCGAATGATATGCAGTATCTAATCTGAAACCATCAACAAGCATTATATGTAATGGGTGTAAGCTACAAACATTCCTATTAAGATCAGGGATGAAGCAAGGATGGATATTATTATCATTACTATTCAATATTATATTAGAAATGTTAACTTTAGCAACAATTGAATAAAAGTAATTGAAGGAATTAGAATTGGAAATGAAGAAACAAAGCTTACTCTTTGCAGATGACATGATGGCATGCCTAGAGAACACTAAATAATCATTTAAAAAACTCCTGCAAACAATTAGCAACTTTAGCAAAATTACAGGCTATAAAATAAACCTACATAAATCCTCAGCATTTCTATCTAGTGTTAGCAAGATACAGCAGCAAGAGCTAGGAAGAGAAATCCCATTTAAAATAACTTCAGATAACATAAAATACTTGGGAGTCTACCTTCCAAGGCAGACTAAGGAACACTATGAAAACAATTATAAAACATTTTTCACACAAATAAAATAAGATTTAAATAACTGGTCAAATATCAACTGCTCATGGATAGGCCAAACTAGTATAATAAAAATGACAAATCTCCCTCAATTAATTGCCTTATCAATCAAACATACAAAAAATTACTTTAATGACCTAGAAAAAATTGTAACTAAATTCATATGGAGAAACAAAAAGTCAAGAATATCCAGGGATTTAATGAAAAGAAAGTGCAAAAGAAGGTGAATTAGCCAGATCTAAAATTATATTATAAAACTTCAGCCATTCAAACTGTCCGGTACTAGGGGTGGCTAGGTGTCACAGTGGATAGAGTACTGGCCCTGGTGTCAGGAATACCTGAGTTCAAATTCAGCCTCAGACACTTAATATTTACCTAGCTATGTGGCCTTGGGCAAGCCACTGAATCCCATTACCTTCCAAAAAAAAAAGAAAGAAAAGAAGAATAAAAGAGAAAGAGGACATAGATGAATTGAATATGTAACTTAAAAATTTAGAGAAAGAACAAATTAAAAATCCCCAATTAAATGCCAAATTAAAAATTCTGAATATTAAATTAAGAAAATAATAAAATTAAAGCAAGAAAGCTATTGAATTAATAAATTAATCTAAGATTGGTTTTATGAAAAAAACAATGAAATAGGTAAATCTTTGGTTAATTTTATTTTTAAAAAGAAGAAAAGCAAATTACTAGTACAAAAAATGAAAAAAAAGGGATTTTGTCACCAGTGATGAGGAAATTAAAAAAAATAATTCAGAACTCTTTTGTCCAACTAAATGCCAATAATTTTGATTAAGTGAAATGGATGAATATTTACAAAAATATGATTTTTTTCTGGTTAAAAGAAGAAATTAAATATTTAAATAACCTTATCTCAGAAAAAGAAGTACAAAAAGCCATGAATGAATACCCAATGAAAAAATCTCCAGGACCAGATGGATTCACAAGGGAATTCTACCAAACATTCAAGTAACAATTGGTTACCATTCTATATAAATTATCTGAAAAAAATAGGTGACAAAAGAGGCCTGCCCAATTCCATCTAGGCCATCAATATTGTGCTGATACCTAGAGCAGAAGAGTCAAAATAAAGAGAAAGAAAATTATAGAACAATTTCCCTAATGAATCTGGATGCAAAAATTTAAAGAAACATTTAGTAAAGTGGTTATAGCAAGTTATCACTAGAATAATATACTATTATCAAGCAGGATTTATGCCACGAATGCAGGGCTGGTTCAACAGAGAAAAACTATCAGTATAATTGATCATATCAATAACAAATCTAACAAAAATCATATGATTATATCAATAGATGCTGAAAAAGCTTTTGACAAAATACTGAATTTATTCCTACTAACAGGACTATAGAGCATACAATTAAATGCAATAATGCTTAATAATAAGAAGCATCTAAAATCATCAAAAATAACTATTTGTAATGGAAAAAGGCTAGAAGCAATTCGAATAAGATCAGAGGCGAAACAGGGATGCCCCTTATCTCTACTATTATTCAGTACTGTATTAGAAATGATAGCTTTAAGTTGGAAGGAAAGTAGAAAGCTGGGAAACAGTTTTCACAACTAGGAGGTTTTTTTTTTTTTAATGAAACCAATGTTTTTTTTTTCAATCAGCATTTTCCCAACACTATTAGATCTCTTAGGACCATTCTGGTAGTTCCTACCCATTCAGTGGCCTGAGAAGTAGGAGCTGCAGATCAATCCTAAGTAGCCAACTGAGCACTCTTCAGTAGGAAACTGCTGAATGGACTCACATGGCACCTGGATGCCCTCAGACCAATCAGCCACCTCTGGCTGTACAGCAGCGAATACTGGGGCAGGTGTGTCCATTCACCCTGAAATTCCTCCCTTACCACTGTCTTCTCAGCTGTATCCTGTTCTCCCTGTTCAATCTCCTCTGGATCTCTGTAGAAATAACATCAGTAATAACCTCCCATAGGTGTTCACAGGAGATTGTACCACACATCTTCAGGACTTCTCGGGCCAGCATCCACTACATCACTGAATGAGCTCCCTATTTTTTTACATGGGATGGCAATGTCCACATAGCAACATGGAGAATCTGTGCTGCACAGTGCAGTGGTTGGAAGATCAATATACGTTTCATTCAAATGCTGAGTTTCTGCATGAGAATCAGTGACCACCAACAGGCAAGGCTCCTGAAAGCTGCCTGGATCTGGTCAGTGAAGGTGCCAAGGGTGAAGCATCCTGCAATAGTTATGGCGCCAGTGACTGCAGAAAATTTCAGAACAGTTCTCTGGCCTGGATGAGATGACACTTACATTAGCTGTATTTTCAGTGGCAACAATGTAGCGAGCTGCCAGTAGCTTTACCCAAGTTCTCTTCAAATTAATGATTGATGCCATCACTCTTTCTTTTGTAGACATACTTTTCCATCTGGAAGTCCAAATTGGTGCCAACCAAATGGATCCCTGCAGCGAGGAATTTGAGGAAATCATCCTCTTTCATCTGCAAGACTTCTAGCATTCTCAAAGTTCAAGGACTATTCCCTTTAATTTAGAAAAAAACAGATATCTTACTGTCTGATCGTGTTATCTCTTATGCTTTCTGTTTCTTCCTTTAGGATATGATTTCTCTCTCATCACACTCAGTTTGGATCAATGTACAACATGGAAACAAAGTAAAGAGTGACAGATTGCTTTCCATGGAGGGGAGGGAAGTAAGATTTGGGAAGGGAATTGTAAAATGCAAACAAAATCTTTAATAATAAATAAAGAAAAAATAAATAACTAAATGCATCGATGAATGAATAAATAGATAGATAGATAGAGATAGATAGATAGATAGATAGATAGATAGATAGATAGATAGATAGATATGAAGAAAAGACTTCTAGGGCTCTGGACATTGTGAAAGTTTCCCTTTAAAGTTACAGGTTAAACTGTGAACAACGCCATATGGAACTATGGAACCCTCTTCTGGGCAGCTTGAAAGCCACAACTAGGAGTTTTGATAACTGTCTTCTTTTTTTGGTAAGATTTTATTTATTTTGAGTTTTACAATTTTCCCCCTAGTCTATCTTTCCTACCCCTACCCCACACAGAAGTCAGTCTGTTATTCTTTACATTGTTTCTATGGTATGCATTGATCGAAGCTGAATGTGATGAGAGAGAAATCATATCTTTATGGAAGAAAAATAAAGTATAAGAGTCAGCAAAATTACATAAGATAAGGCTTTTCCCCCCTAAATTGAAGGGCATAGTCTTTGTCTTTGTTCATCCTCCACAACTCCCTCTCTGGATACAGATGGTATTCTCCATAACAGCCCAAAATTGTCCCTCATTGTTGCACTGATGGAATGAGCAGGTATATCAAGGAAGACAATCACCCACATGTTGTTGATAGGGTGCAAAATGTTCTCCTGGTTCTGCTCATCCCACTCTGCACCAGTTCATGCAAATCCCTTCATGCTTCCCTGAATTTCCATTCTGCCTGGTTTCTGTTTTCTTTTTCTTTTTTTTGGGGGGGGGGATTAATATGACTTTATTTATACATTACAAATATATTTCTGTTCAAGAGCAAACATAATACCCTCTCCATGACAAAAAATACAGAACCTCAAGAGAAATAAAGTAAATGGAAGAGAAAAAAATGTGTTTCAGTCTGTGTTCTGATACCATCAGCACTGTCTCCAGTGGATCACATTCTTTATCATAAGTCCATCATAGAAGTTACTTCTGTGTTTTTCCACAGTCACTGATTGTTGCTGATTGTAATTCCATCCATCCATTCCTCCCCACTACCATGTATTATTTTTTCTCTTTCAGTCTGTCCCTCTTCTAAAATGTGTTGTAGGGAAACTGAGTGGCCCAGCAGAAAGTGCACTGACCCTGGGGCCATGAGGCCTCAAGCCTACATACCACCCCAGAGACCCAGCAACCAATTGGCCCCGTGGTTGCAGACAGAACACCCAATCCCAGCACTTGTAAAAAAACAAAAAAAGAAAATATGTTATAACTGACTATCCTCTCCTATTATCTACCCTCTCCTCTATTACCTACATCCTCCCCCTTCCCCACCCCCTTTCTCTCTTTTTTTTACTCTAGATGTCTATTCCCCATTGAGTGTGCATGCTATTTATCTCTGAGCCATTTCTGATGAGAATGAAGGTTCCCTAATTGCCCTTGCCTTCCCACTTCCATATCATTACAAAAGCTCATTGCAAAAAAAAAACCCTTTTATCTGAAATATCTTAGCCTATTCCACTTCTCCTTACTCTTACTCCCCATACAATTCCCTTTCAGCCATTGACTCCAATTTTACAATATGTTAGATATTATATCTTATATCTTCAAATTCAGATTTCTCCTGTGCTTCATCTATAAAAGATCCTTCTACCTGCTCTATTAAATATGAAGGTTCATGTGAGTATTATCAGTATCATTTTTCTATGCAGGAATTCATGCAGTTCATCATCATTAAGTCCCTCATAATTTACCCTTCTCACTCTCTATGCTTCACCTGAGTCCTGTACTTGAAGGTCAAACTTTCTGTTCAGCTCTGGTCATTTTAATAGGAACATTTGAAATTCCACAGTTTCATTGAAAGTTCATCTTTTCCCCTGGAAGAGGATGTTCAGTTTTTCTGGGTAATTGATTCTCAGTTGCATTTCAAGCTTTTTTACCTTCCAGAATATTATATTCCAAGCCCTAAGAGTCCTTAATGTAGTTGCTGCTAAGTCCTGTGTGATCCTGACTGCAACTCCATGATACTTGAATTGTGCACTTTTGGCTGATTGTAATATTTTCTCCTTGATTTGGGAATTCTAGAACTTGGCTATAATATTTGTGTAGGTTGTTTTGCTTTTTTTGGATCACTTTCTGGGGGAGATCAGTGGATTCTCTTAATTTCCATTTTGCCCTCTGCTTCTAGGATATCAGGGCAATTTTCCTGAAAGGATTCCTTAAAAATGAGGTCAAGGTTCTTTTCCTGATCATGATTTTCAGGCATTCCAATAATTTTTAAATTATCTTTCCTGAATCTGTTTTCACAATCATTTTTTTTCAATGAGATGTTTCATATTTTCTTTTAATTTTTCATTCTTTTGGAGTTGAACTATTGTATCTTGATTTCTCACAAAGTCATCAGCTTCCTTTAGTACCATTCTACATCTGAAGGATTTGTTTTCCTCAGAGAACTTTCTTATCTCTTTTTCCATCTGTCCAATTTTGCTTTTTAAAGCATTCTTCTCTTCCATAACTTTTGGAAATATCTTATCCATTTTACCTTAGCGGTTTTTACATGCTATTTTCTTCAGAATTTTTTGGACCTCCTTGACTGCTGACTTTGTTTTCATGTTTTCCTGCATCTCCCTCAGTTAGTTTCCCAATTTTTCTTCTGTCTCCCCTACTTGATTTTCAAAATCTTTTTTTGATATGGCCCAAGCCCAACTTCTATTTTTCTTGGAGTCTTTAGTTACAGAAGCTTGTACTTCCTCCTCCTCAGCTCAAGTATTTTTGATCCTCCTTGGGATCATAGATAAAGTATTTGTCAATGGTCAGGTTCTTTTTTCCTGTTCATTCATTTTCCCAGCCTTTGACTGGTTTTGGGGTGCTTTCTGAGCTTTTGAGTTTTATTGGGACACCCCCCGCAAGGACCTCAGTGTGTGAGGCTCTGACTACTCTCTTGATCTGTGAATGACCACAAGTGCACCCCTCTGTGATGGGGCTGGAGTGGGGGAGGTGGTCCCTGTTCTATGGACTTAGACTGTGATCAGGATCTGAATGTGATCAGAACCCCAGAATCCTTTTCCAGGGACAGACGACAGACCTCTGTAATCTCCCTCCTCTCCCTTACCTTTGGTGGTCTGAGAACTCAGGACACAGCTGCCTAGAGACTCCTTCTTGACAGCTCCCTGAGTCTGCTTCCATTTCCTGGATCTGGGAGCCAGAGACTTCCTTGGTTGCACTGAGAGTCTCTGACTGAGGGTCTGGACTTCATGCTCGTTCTGACAGAGGTCTCCCTGCTGATCTTCCAAGCTGTATTTTGTACTCCCTGGGGTGCAGGTCAGGAAACTGCATCTGCTACCTAGAGTCACAGCTACCAGGCACCCTGGGGCTGTTCCCAGGAGGTTGAAGTGTCTTCACTCTGGTGGGGCTAGAACTCTAACCTGGAGGAACAGATTTTTCCCCTATTTTCCATGTTACCTTGGGCTGGAGAGTTGCTTCACTGGATCTTTCTGTGGGTTCTGTCTCTCAAAAATTTAGTTAGAGTCATGATTTTAAGATTTTTGAAATATTTTGGAAAGAGCATCTAGGAGAGACTCTTCTGCTGCCATCTTGGCTCTGCAGCCTCTTTTATAAAATATGTAGAGAATGGCAGCAAATTTATCAGGTTACAAGTAATTCCCCATTTGATAATTAGCCAAAAGTATGACTAGGTAGTTTGTTTGTTTTATAAGGATTTTGCAAGGCAAATGGGGTTAAGTGGCTTGCCCAAGGCCACACAGCTAGGTAATTATTAAATGTTTGAGACCAGATTTGAACCCAGGTACTCCTGACTCCAAGGCCGGTGCTTTATCCACTGGGCACCTAACTGCCTCTGAATAGGTAGTGTTTAAAGGAAGGAATTAAAGCTATAGGCAATAATATGAAAAATATGTTCCAAATCATTATTGATTAATTAAATCCAAGTTAAAACACAACTGGGATATCACTTTACACCTAACAGATTGACCAAAATGAGAAAAATGGAAAATAATCAATGATGGAGAAGTTGTGGGAGGATTGGGACATTGCTGCATTGCTATTGTTAACAGATCCAACCATTCTAGAGAGCAATATTGAACTATACCCCAAATCCAGTAAAAAGTTGATACCTTTTGACCCAGCAATTCCAAGTCTAGACCTATATCCAGAAGAAATTATAAAAACTGGGACAAGTCCTACATGTTCCAAAATATGCATAGCAGCTCTTTTTGTAGTGGCAAAGAATTGGCAACTGGGGGGATGTCCATCAATTGTCAAAAGGCTAAACAATTTACAGCACATGAATATTATGAAATATTATTGTTCTGTAAGAAATCATAGATGGTTGAACTCTAGAGAATTGTAGAGTGATTTACAGGATCTAATGCTGAGTGAAGGGAGCAGAATCAAGTGAACAATGTACGTGTCAACAAAAACATTGCATGATGATCAACTTTAATAGAAACAGCTCCTCTCTGTTTCAAAGAGCTAGGACAATCATTTTATACTGCTTATGGAAAATGTTATCCCCATCCAGAGAAATAAAAGACGAGAGAGAGAGAGAGAGAGAGAGAGAGAGAGAGAGAGAGAGAGAAAGAGGGAGAGAAAGGCCAACCTTTCAAAATCTCATGAATACTTTATAAAAATTATCTATTATATATCTCTTTCCCTTAATCCTAATACCTCATACCAAAAATGACTAATATGTAAACATTTTTATTCAAAATATGTAAGTATAATGCTAACCTAACTGTTTACCACTGAGGGGAGGGGTAGGAAGGAAGGTGGAAGGAAATTTTGTAACTTAAAAAATATAAATGTGCATATGGATGAAAATAAACTTAAAATAAAAAGAAGAAAGAAATACTAACTTTAGCAATAAGCCAAGGAAAACACATTGAATCAGTATCAATAATGAAGAAATAAAACTCTCATTCTTTATAGATGACATGATGGTATACCTACAGAACCCTGGAAAATCATCAAAAACTACTGGAAAAATTAGTAACTTTAACTATGTTGCAGGATATAAAAGAAAATCACATAAATCCTCAGCATTTCTATATATTATTAACAGCATCAGAGGACTTCCAGGATAGGGCATACATGGCAGCTTAAAACTAAAATGCTCTCTGAGCTTTTCCCAACCCAAGATAAATGAAGCTCCTGCTCTAACATTCAAGCTATAGATCCTACCAAGAAAAAGAGAAGATTCGAAGAAGTTATCAATGATAGGCATTATGGAGGAAGAAGTTCTGCCAAATTCCTTTTGTGACACCAACATGATGCTGATACCTAAATCAGGGGGAATCAAAACAGAGAAAGAAAATTATAGACCAATTTTGTCTAATGAATATTGATGCAACAACTCTAAACAAAATGTTTAAAATTAGACTACGGCAAATTATTACTAGGATAATACACCAGGATCAAGATCAGGTTGGATTTATATCAGGTGAGTAGGGATGGTTCAATATAAGGAAAACACTCAACATAATTGAACATATCAATAGCAAAACCAACAGAAATCATCTGATCATCTCAATGGATACTGGAAAAGCCTTTGGAAAAATACAACATCCATTCCTATTAAAACCACTAGAAAGGGGGCTGCTACATGACGCAGTGGATAGAGCACTGGCCCTGGAGTTAGGAGTACCTGGGTTCAAATCCGGTCTCAGACACTTAATAATTACCTAGCAAAAACTGGTCCTGGAGTTAGGAGTCCCTGAGTTCAAATCTGGCCTCAGACACTTAATAATTACCTGTGTGGCCTAGGGCAAGCCACTTAACCCCATTTGCCTTGCAAAACCCTAAAAAAACACTAGAAAGTTTAGGAATAAGTGGAGTTTTCCTTAAAATATTAAATAGTATTTATCTAAAACCACCAACAAATGTTATATGCAAAGGGGATAAACTCAGAACATTTCCATAAGATCCAAATTGAAACAAGAATGCCCATTATTACTATTACTATTCAATATAGAATAAAAAATGTTGGCTCTAGCAATAATAGAAGAAAAGGAAATTGAATGAATCAGAATTTTCAATGAGGAAGCAAAGTTTTAATTCTGTGAACATAATATGATGATATACATAGAGACCCAGAGAAAATCTTCAATAAAACTCCTTGAGAAAATAAACAAATTCAGCAAAGTAATGGGATCAAAAATAAATCCACATAAATCATCAGCATTTCTTTTTATGAACAACAAAGCTTAAGAGCAAGAGACAGAAAGAGAAATTCCATTTAATGCAATTATAAGAAATGTTAAATACTTGGAAATTCTGTCTTCCAAGATAAAGCCAGAAAGTATATGAAAAGAATTATAAAGCATTTCTCACCCAAATGAAGTAAGTATTGCCCGCAATAGCTCTGGTGTGGGTCTGGACATGAAGTTCCAAAAGTCAGGTCAGGTAGACAAACATATCCAAACACAACGGTTGGGAAGTGAAAATCTACCAACTTTATTTTTGGAAACTCAGACTTTTTATAGCAAAAACTTATTTCATGAATGAACAATTAAAGGAGACCCAGTTTTATAATTTTCTGGGTAAATTTAGAATATTTGTTCTTAGAAATCTGCATACTTCTCTATCAAAGAAACATTTTACAACCACCTTCAGAGCTACAGGCTATCCTAGGTCAGGGTTCACTGATGACACAAAGGATCCATACAATGAGCAATAATCTACAAATATCTTTGATGAAAAAAGTCACCAAGTATATGTGACTATCACTCCCTGGGGCTGACCCTGTACAGATTTCCCCCTTCTTAGGCATGCTGAAGCTTTGGGCAGTGTATTAGGACATCTTTGTTAGGATATCTATGTTTTGTCCCATTGACAAAAGATGTTTAAGACAAATAGGCATAATACAAAATATCAATAATAATATAAAGAAACCAGGAAGCATGCTCACTAATAGGTTCATAAAATGAAAGTTTGAAACCTATTCACAAAGTTAAATAAATTATCAATACCTGAGTCTAGGTGCCAATGCAATATCATTAACAATCTTATGAAATTGATTCATATCCATAGTCATAGAATCCTTATGCCATATTCTATTTAAATAACCTTTATGTTATCCCATGGAATCAGTGAAGTGTTATATTTTAAAGGACTAACACAAATAGCAGAAAATCTATAAAAACATTACAATTGTTCATTACAGAGTTTGGTAATGCATTAATCAAATGATAAAGATCATCATTAATTCTCTCCTGAGCATCTTCTGATAATTCTAGAATACTTTTAGCTTCCAATTTTTTTCTTTATTCCCTACTTGTACAGAAATAGTCACCAAGTAGCTGCTATAATGGTTGCTACGATATACAATGCAGCTAACACATCTTTTCTGCCTAATTCTCTTTAATGTTTTTTTTCTAAGAACTCATCAGCAGAAGACTTATACTAGCCATCTACCTTGGTGGGTATTATAGCAAATTTTGGTTTTCTTATCATGAAAACAACACCATAATCCTCCACTTCCTTATTTATACATGTTCTAATAGTACAATTGCAACAGTTAAAATTATACCCCCCTTTTTCTCTGATAATATTGACATCCTTGAAAGATCCTATCATGAAGGGATTATCTGGTCCTGTGCATGCAGTCACAGTCAATTTCTTTTCTGCATAAGATATTATGTCCAATATCTTATTCCATTGTATATACTTTATCTCATCTATAGCTGCTCTAGTCTTCCATATCTCTGAATTAACTAACCCTATTTCTGGGTATATAATTGGTTTAAGATAGCCTGTAATATCCCACAGAGCAACTCCTTCAGGAGAATTCCACACCTGTAGCAAAATAGAATGATCATAAATTCTTCTATTTTGGGTATGACAGGCAACCCAGTGTGGAAAACATTCATTTTTGAAATCCCAAGCATGTAAATTTAAACAAGGTGATTCTGTAGGAATTATCTTTCTTCCATAAATACCTTTTACAAATGGAATTCCTGATATTTCTAAAGTCCTAAATGCTCCCCTGTTATAAATATTTGGATAAGTTGAATGATTAGTTTTGCTTAATTTATCATATTGTTCAACAGTACATGATTTACAAAAACATTTAGGTGTCACAGTATTTAAACCAGAAAAATTATGCCTAAATTTTCTTCTCAGCATCTCTTCCATAATATCTCCAGTAGGAACTTTGATATATCCCAAATAATCTGCATCTTCCCCAATTAATACAATTTCAGCCATACTCTCTCACCATTGTAGAACAATGACCCAGGGAGGGTTTTCAACTTAAATCCAATATTCAGTTGCTTTTACAGTTCCCAAATTGTTCATGAGTCATAAATTATCCCATAAGTCCATGATGTACTCTCCCCTCATCTTTTCCTTTTCGATTTCCTAAGTGTAAGTTATTCATTTTCTGTATTACTTGATTCATCTGGTCTGCAAAATCTGATGTTTCTTTCTGGTACCCAGACAGTTTCTCCATCTGTGGACAAAACAGAAGCATACCCTCGACCCCAGGTTAATAATGAATCCAGTCATTTTCATTGTTGATGCCTTAGGATCCTTGCATGTAAATATGCCCTTCTCTTCATGTTGCATATCCTTAAAAAAATCTTTCAGAAGGTGTTAATTGTTTATCATTCAATGTTAAAAAATTCATGGTATGTAAGGCAAATTTACTCTCTTTCCTTGTTTCCCCTTTTCCCCTACATATCCCCCCTTCTTTTGCACTTCCAGAAATCTCTTAAGATCTTTATTCTTAGACTTCCAGCCAAGATGGCAGAGAGAAGACAGGCAGAGTTCTAAAGTCTCCTGATCTCTTCCCCATCTATCACATGGAATAAACCTCTTAAGAGAAATCTGACCCACAAAACCCAGAAAGAAAAGCCAGGAGAAAGAACACCTACCTCAGGATTTGTCTCTGGCAGCAGCACTGGACGAATTGGGGCGGGTGAGTCTGGGCACAGAGGGAGGATCAGCCCCTGGTCAGCCAGATTAACAGCTGAATTGGAACCCAGAGTGTGAGGGCCCAAGAGCCGGACCTGCTGGATCAGCAGTAGGTCTGGAGGGCAAGGGCTTGAGTCAACTAGGGAGCAGAGGTACTGGTGTTGGTGCTATCCCCCGGGAGCTTGCAGACAGGGCTGTGGGGAGAGGTCCAGAGTAGGAGAGCTGTGGACACCATCCCTGGGCTCCTCTGGTCTAAGGAACTCAGTGTCCTATTATATCTCAGACCTCTTCAGGAACAAACAAGTGCAAACTACTTCTGCCTCAGGCCCAAGTGTGTGAGCAGAAGAACCAGTCCAGCTGAGGAATGACCTCAGGCCAGGGTAAAGCCCACCAGCAAAAGAATTCAATAGCCCCAACTCCTCCCTTCAAGCAAAGGGAGAAGGCCTCAATCAAGGTCACAGACACTCCAGAGAAAGCAACCAGCACCGCCTACTGGCCAGCCAGAGAAACTACACTCAGTGAGTAAAGCCTTTAGGGATCCCAGTCCCCTGTGAACCGTCCCCTCCCCAACTCAAGGTCTTAGCAAAATGAAGAAGGGTCAGCAGAAAGGTGGATGCATAGAAAAATTCTTGAAAGGGAAAGACCCTAACTCAGAAAGACCTAGAACCTCTGAGGAGAATACGATCTGGTCTTCAGCACAAAAAGACCTCCTTGAAGAAATAAGGAAGGAGCTTAAAAATTTGGGAGAGACAAATAATACCTTGCAACAAGAAAACAAAACCTTAGAAAGTACAATTGGACAAGTACAAAAGGAGAATAAATCTCTCAGATCATCAACTGGACACATAAAAAATGAGAAAAATTCTCTCAGATCCTCAATTGGGCAAAGGCAAAAAAGAAAATGATTCTCTCAAAACCTCAATTGGTCAAATGCTCTTTCAAAAGTAGAATTGACCAATTGGAAAAGGAGTTGCAAAAGGTTAGTGAAGAAAACGCCTCCCTCAAAAAAAGAATGAAGTCTACAGAAACTAATGACTCCATGAGACAGAAAGAGTAAGTTAAAAAAAATCAAAAAATAGAGGAAATAGAAGAACATATAAAATACCTTATCAACAAAACCACTGACCTCAAGAATAGATTGAGGAGGGGCAACCTGAAAATTATAGTACTTCCTGAAAACATTGAAGAGAAAAAAAGCCTGGACTTAATATGACAGAATCTAGTGATGGAAAACTGCCCTGATATCATGGAATCAGAGGGAAAAGTAGTTATTGAAAGAGTAAATAGATCCCCACCAGAAAAAGATCCTAAAATGAAAACACCAAGGAACATTGTGGCCAAACTGCAGAACTATCAGATAAAAGAGAAAATCCTGCAAGCAGCCTGAAAGAAACAAGTTAAATATCCAGGAGCCACGGTAAGGATCACAAAGGACCTTTCTACATCAACATTAAGGGATCGAAGGTCCTGGAATGAGATATTTCAAAGGGCAAGGGAACATGGAATACAGCCAAGAATCTACTTTCCTGCAGAGCTGAGCCTTCCCTTCCAAGTAAAAAGATGGACATTTAATGAAATAGAAGAATTTCAAAAATTTCTGATGAAAAGACCAGAGCAAAACAGAAAATTTGGACATCAAACAGGAGGTTCAAGAGACACATGAAAAGTAAAAAACGGGGGGGGGGGGGGGTAAAAGGAAAAAAAAATGCTATCCAGTAAGTTGAAACTGGCTATAACCCAGTATGGGGGAGAAAAGATTCTCATAAATCTTGAAAATTGTAACTCTAACAGAGAGAATATACCTAGCCAGAAATGATGGACACTCATGACTTATCCATGAGACTGCTATCTAAAGAGATGTAACTGACTTTAACCACATTTGGAAAAAAGACTAATAACTTTCAGGAATTTTGACTCTATTCGATAAGTTATACTCAACTAGAAGGGACAGACACTCAGAATTTTCTATGACTTAGATAGAATTATCTAAAAAACACTACCTCCTTAAAAGGGGGGGACAGGAAACAGATGGGAGGATGGAGGGGATTGAATGGGGTAAAGCTCATTACAATAAGAGGTACAAAAAATCCTATGGTAATAGAGGAGAAGAAGGGAGAAGATGAGAAACACCTGAATCTTCTTCTCATCAGACTTGGCTTAAAGACAACCTATACATACTCAGTTAACTTATAAAACATCTAAACTTTCAAGTATTAAAAGGGGAAAAGGGGAGGGGGGATGGAGAAAGGGAAGGGGAGTGGAGGGGCAAAGGGGGAAATAACAAAAGGAAGGGAAGAGCAAAGGGAAAAAGGGAAAGGGGAAAGAAAGGGGATGGGGTGATATATGAGGGCAAACACACTGAAGGGGGTTGTATACTGAAACAAAATACTAGGGAATATGGATAAGGGGGGAGGGGAAAATACAAACAGAGGCAAGATTGCATGGAGGACAATAAAGAATTAATAATCATAACCTTGAATGTGAATGGGATGAACTTACCCTTAAAATGCAAGCAAATAGCAGAGTGGATTAAAAAACTGAATACTACAATATGCTGTTTACAATAAACTCATTTGAAGCAGAGAGATACATATAGAGTAAAGGAAAAAAGGTTGGAGCAAAATATATTTTGCTTCAGCTGAAGTAAAAAAAAAAGCAGGGGTAGCAATCCTTACCTCAGACAAAGCAACAGCAAAAATAGATAGCATTAAAAGAGATAAGGAAGGAAACTTTATCCTCCTAAAAGGTACCTTGGATAATAAAGTCATTTCAATATTGAATATATATGCACCCAGTGGGACAGCACCCAAATTCGTAGAGGAGAAGCTGAAAGAACTACAGGAACACATAGACAGCAAAATTCCACTAGTGGGAGACCTCAACCTCCTGCTATCAAATCTAGATAAATTGAATCATAAAATAAACAAGAAAGAAGGTAAGGAGGTAAATAGATTTTTAGAAAAATTAGGTATGGTAGAATTATGGAGGAAACTGAATGGGGATAGAAAGGAATATACCTTTTTCTCTGTAGTACATGGAACTTATACAAAAATTGACCATGTACTAGGACATAAAAACCTAATGATCAACTGCAGATAGGCAGAAATAGATCTTTCTCAGATAACAATGCAATAAAAGTCATATGCAATACTGGGCCAAGGAGATACAGACCCAGAACAAATTGGAAACTGAATAACCTCATTTTAAAAAATGAGTGGACCAAAATTCAAATTATAGAAAGAATTAACCATTTTTTCCTAGATAATGGTAATAATGAAACAACATACCAAAACCTATGGGATTCATTCAAAGCAACTCTCAGGGGACATATTATAGCTATAAATGCTTACATGAATAAATTGGAGAAAGAGCAAATCAATAAACTAAACAAGCAACTAAAAAAATTACAGAAAGAACAAATCAAAAATCCCCAATTAAATACCAAATTAGAAATTCTAAAAATTAAAGGAGAAATTAATAAAATCAAATGCAAAAAAACTATTGAATTAATAAATAAAACCAAAAGTTGTTATTATGAAAAAACCAATAAAATTGATAAACCTCTGGTCAATTTAATTAAAAAAAGAAAGAAGAAAACCAAATTGCTACTGTCATAAATGAAAAAGGTGAATGCACCAACAATGAGGAAGAAATTAAAGTAATAATTCAAAATTATTTTGCCCAACTCTATGCCAATAAATTTGATAACCTAAGTGAAATGGATGAATATTTACAAAAATATAAGTCACCCAGCTTAAATGAAGAAGAGATGAAATACCTAAACAAGCCTATCTCACTAAAAAGAAATTCAACAATCCATCATTGAACTCCCTAAAAAAAATCTCCAGGGCCTGATGGATTCACAAATGAATTCTACCAAACATTTAAGGAACAATTGTTTCCAATTCTGTATAAAGTATAAAGCTCGAACTCTGCCTAAATCATTCTATGAAACCAATATGATGCTGCTACCTAATTCAGGAAGTGTTAATGAGGAAAAAGAAATTTATAGACCTATTTCCCTGATGAATATAGATGCAAAAATATTAAATAAAACCTTAGCAAAAGGATTACAACAAATTATCACCAGGATAATACATTATGATAAAGTAGGATTGATTCAAGGAATGCAGGGTTGGCTCAATATTAGGAAAAATGTTAGTATACTCAATTATATCAACAATAAATCTATCAGAAAACATATGATCATATAGATAGATGCTGAAAAAGCTTTTCACAAAATACAGCACCCATTCCTATTAAAAACATAAGAGAGTGTAGGAATAAATGGTCTGTTCATTAAAATAATTAGCAGTATCTATCTGAAACCATCAACAAGGATTATATTCAATGGGGAGAGGCTATAGGCATTCCCAGTAAGATCAGGGGTGAAACAAGGTTACCCATTATCACCACTACTATTAAATATTGTCTTAGAAATGTTGCCTCAGCAATAAGAGAAGAAAATGAAATTGAAGGAATTAGAATTGGGAAGGAAGAGACAAAACTCTCACTCTTTGAAGATGACATGATGGTCTACCCAGAGAATCCTAAGAAATCATCCACAAAACTACTGGAAACAATTAGTAATTTTAGCAAAGTTTCAGGTTATAAAATAAACCCTCATAAATCCTCAACTTTTCTATATATGTCTAGCAAGATACAGTAGGAAGAGCTAGAAAGAGAAATCCCATTCAAAGTAACCTCAGACAATATAACATACTTGGGCCTCTATTTGCCAAGACAGACTCAGAAACTTTTTGAAAACAATTGTAAAACACTTCTCACACAAATTAAATCAGATTTAAATAACTGGGCAAGTATCAACTTTTCATGGATAGGTAGAAATAATATAATAAAAATGACAATTCTACCAAAACTAAACTATCTGTTTAGTGCCCTACCAATCAAAATTCCAAAAAAACTACTTTAATGAATTAGAAAAAATTGTAAGTAAATTCATATGTAGAAATAAAAAGTCAAGAATTGCCAGGAGCTTAATGAAAAGAGTGCAAAAGAAGGTGGCTTAGCCCTACTTGATCTAGCATTATATTATAAATCATCAGTCATCAAAACTGTTTGGTATTAGCTAAGAAACAGAGTGATGGACCAGTGCAATGGACTAGGTGTAAAAGCAGGAGATGATTATAGTACTCTGCTGTTCAATAAACCCAAAGAGTCCTGCCATTGGGATAAAAACTCAATCTTTGATAAAAACTGCTGGGATAATTGGAATTTAGTATGGAAGGGACTTAGACCAACACATAACACCCTTTACGAATATAAGATCCAAATGGTTACAGGACTTAGACATAAAAAACAAGACCATAAGCAAATTAGAAATATACCTGTGCAATATTAGCCTGACTGTTCACTGCTAAGGGGAATTTATTGGAAAGGTAGGGTGAAAGGAAATTTCGTTACTAAAAATATATATATATATATATATATATATATATATATATATATATATATGCAAATGTATAAATGTTGAAAAAATCTTTCATAACCTGTTTGGAAAAATAAAATATCAATTAAAATATAACAGTTGCAGGAAATTGAAAAGTCACATTTAAAATAACTTCAGACAGCATTAAATACTTGGGAGTCAACCTGCCAAAGAAGACTTTATGAAAACAGCTATAAAACACTTCAAACAAATAAAATCTGATCTCAATAACCAGGAAATTATCAATTGCTCATGGATAGATCAAGCTAATATTGTAAAAATGATAATTCTATCTTAATTAAATTATTTATTTACTGCCATACCAATCAAACTTGCAAACAAAAGTACTCTAGTAAGCTAGAAAATAGAGTAAGAAAATTCATAGGGAGGAAGGAAATATCAAGAATATCAAGGAAATTAATTTTTTAAAAGCAAAAGAAGGCAGTTTAGCCATACCAAATCTAAAATTATATTATAAAATATCAGTAAGTAAAACTGCTTTGTACTGACTAAGAAATAGATTGAGGGATCAGTGGAATAGATTAGGTACAAAAGCTGTAGCAGTAAATGATTATAGTAATCTATGGTTTGATAAACCCAAAGATGCTAGCTTCTGGAATAAGAACTCATTCTTTGATATAAACAAAACAAAACAAAAAACTGCTGCTGGAAGGGTGGCTAGGTGGAGCAGTGGATAGAGCACGGATCTGGGAATGAGGAGTACCTGAGTTCAAATCTGGCCTCAGACACTTAATTATTACCTATCTGTGTGGCCTTGGGCAAGCCACTTAACCAGACTGCCTTGCAAAACAAGCAAAAAAAAAAGCCTAAAAGTAAAACCCCAAAATAAAAAAAAAAAACTCCTGGGAAAACTGGAAAGATAGTAAGGCAGAAACTAGGGACAGATCAACATCTCATGCTCTAGACCAAGATAAAGTTGAAATTGAGCACGATTTAGTCATAAAATATAATATCATAAACCAATTTAGAGAACAAAGAAGAGTTCAAATGTCAGATCTATGCTAAGGGGAGCAGTTTATGACCAAAGAAGGTGGAGAATTTTATTACATTTAATTAAAAGATTTTTACAGAAGCAAAACCAATGAAACTAAGATTTTAAAATGTGGTAAATTGGGAAAAAATTTAGTTAGTATTTCTGACAAGGACTCATGTCTAAAATATATAAAGCCCTGAGTTAAATTTATTTTAAAAAAAAGACTTTCCTCAATGGATAAATGGTCAAAGGATATGGAAAGGCAATTATAAGACAAAGAAACCAAAGTTATCTGCAATCATATGAAAAACTGCTCTTAATCATTACTGATTAGAGAAATGAAGATTAAAACATCTCTGAGGTACCTTCTCATACTTCTCAGATTGTAGGGGATAAAAGAAAACAGGGTCTTGTTGGTGGAATTCTTAACTGATGCAACCTTTCTGGAGAAGGATTTAAAATTATGCCCAAAGGACAATAAAAATGTCAATACCATTTGATCTAGCAATCACTTCTGGATCTGTATCCTAAGATCATTAAAAAGTGTCTAAATCCCACATGTACAGGAATATTCATAGTAACTCTGTAGTGGAAAGAATCTGAAATTGAGAAGACGTCCATGATTTGAGGAATGACTGAAAAAATGTGGTATAAGTATGTGATGAAATACTGTTGTTTTATAAGAAATCATGAGGGAGAGGATTTCAGAAAAACCTCGAAAGACATACATGAACTGATGCTGAGTGAGATGAGAAGAGGAAAAATAACCTTCTACACAGTAACAAACAAGCTATTAGATGGTGAACAATCATAATAGAGTTGTTCAATTCAGCAACACAATAATCAAGACAATTTAAAAACACTTGTAATGAAAAATACCATTCATAACCAGAGAAAGAACTCAGGACTCTGAATGAAGAACAAAAATTATTATCTTATGTATTGTCATTTTTCTCTCTAATGTTTTCTTTCCTTGAATCTAATTCTTCTCACACAACATCTTCAATATCAAGCTATATTTAGCATGATTATAAATGCAGAGCCTATATCTAATTGCTTTCTCTTAAAAGGATAAGTGGAAGAAAGGAAGAAGGAAAATTACCGCAAAATTCAAAATCTTCCCAATCAAAAATAATTGGTAAAAACTGCAGTTGCTTATGGTTGGAAAAACAAATAAATAAAATATTGTTAAAAGAGTTATTGGACTGTGAACAGTTAAGTGGTGCAGGGATAGAGAAGTCACCTTGGAGTCAAGAGCAGAATATAAGACAAGAGGAAAAAGAGGAAAAACTATCTCATACACTTGACACTTACCAGCTGTGTGACCCTAGTCATGTCATGTTTCTTAACTCTGCTTGTCTTACCAAAAAAAATACATTATGTGTATATATATATATATATATATATATATGTGTGTGTGTGTGTGTGTGTGTGTGTGTGTGTGTGTGTATGTGTGT